>NC_061833.1:18295819-18300819 GCF_019202785.1 Penaeus chinensis | reverse complement strand
TTTCCGTGTGCCGTGTCCGTCCTGCCTCCGAGTTCCTATCTCCTACTCCTCCTGTGTCCTGGGCTCTGTTTGCCGTTTCCTTCGCTTTTGTCCGTTTATCTTTGCCCCGCTTTGGGCCAGTTTCCCTGCGGCTTATTTTCCTGCTACGGTTCCTCCCGCGTGTTCATTTTTTTCCTTAAGTTCCGTCTCGTTCCACTTTACCTTATTGCCTTCTCCTCACGCCCCATGTGCCCGTCTCCTCCTCCTTGCCTGTGCCTTGTCACGTCTTACGTAGTTGCCTTCGCGCTGAACCTCCGCGTTCACTATCCTAGTCCCACTGTTCCCGTGGTCCTCGGTACCGCCGCGCCTGGTCCAGTTCTCATTGCGACCTCCCCTAGTGCCCTTGCACCATCACGAAAAGTCGTTCTCCTGCCCGCAGTTCGCCTTCTGCACCGTGGCTCCTGATTCCCGTCCGTGTGTTTCGCCCCCCTTCGTTTTTGCAACCTCCCCCCCCCACCCCCGTCGCCACGCACCTCATCACCCCCCCGCGCGCCCCTGTACACGTACGACTATTCGATCCATGCCCCCACTGAACAAACCCACCCCCACCCCCCCCCAAATCCCCCCAGCCCTCCCCTGCGCCCATCCGTTATCGGCTCACACCTCAGTTAACCCAAATGAGGCATTTAGCGCGACGCGCCGCCGGTTCGGCGAGCGGGCGGTCGGATCGAAACCGCGCGGACCGGATTCCGAATCCGCGTTCGGGGTGGGAGAGGGTAGGGGGCGGGTAGTGGGGGCGCGGGGAGATGGGGAGTCGTTGCGTCGGCGATTGAGCTGGCAATGGCACCGGTCTCTTCCTGCGGGGTAGAGTAGTGCGCTTCCATGCGCTACTCCTGCATCGCCCCGTCTGTCACGCTGCCTCTGCCGCGGTTCACAAGCTCATGTACGCGGCGAGCTGCTCTGTTCATCTACGGGTACTCTGTCCCGCCACTCCCTCCTCTCCCGGCTACTGACGCTCACTCTTGTTGCGCTCTCCACTCGTAGTTCTCACTTCGAGAGATGCACTGCATCGCCACCCAATACCCGATCGAGATAGAGCGCCATCCAAGCCTAAACCCGAGTCCGGTTGTGCCAGGCCACCGCCTCCCACGAACCCACCACTCCCGAGCGCAGACCAAGTGCCTGTCGTGAGCAGTGACATTGAGTGAGCCAGCCCGTTTGGGGTTTCGCCTCCCCCCCTCCCCCCCCCCCCCTCTCTAACTTTCGCAAATGGCTCGTGACGATGTTTTCCAAAGCTCTCTCTCCAAAGCTCTCATCTCTCCTCTCCTCTCGCCTCCTCCCCAAGCTCTCAGCTCCCTTCGCCTTCCCAAGGCCCCTTGTGTTGTATTCCAAAGCTCTCTCCTTCTTAAGCTCCTCCGTCTTCCTCACTCCCTCTCTAGCTCCACTCCCTCACCAAAATCCAATGCCTCTCCACCTTCTGCCAAAGCTTCAAAAGCCTCCTCCTCCATCGCCTCCTCTCCTCCCCCTCAAAGCTCAAAGCTAGCACTCTCCTTTCTCCTCTGCCTCTCCTCTTCACTCTCGTCTTCCTCCTCCTCTCCCTCTCTCTCCTCCTCCCCCTCTCAAAAAACCCCCCAAAGCTCGTCTCCTCTCCTCTCTCCTCTCAGCCCTCCCGCGCTCTTCCCTTCCTCGCTCACTCCAGCTCTCTCCTCCCACTTCCTCTCCTGCATCCTCTTATCAAGCTCTCGATTCCTCTCCTCTCCAGCTTCCAAAGCTCCCTTCGGTCTCCTCATCCTCTCTCCTCTCCCTCTCCTCTCTCTCTCTCTGCCTCTCTCTCGTCCTGCTCTCTCTCCTCCTTCCAAAGCTAAAAGCTCTCCTCCTCTCCTCTTCTCCCCTCTCTCTCCTCGCTCCCTCTCTCTTCTCTCCTCTCCTCTCTCCTCTCATCTCCCCACACTCCACTATCATCAGCACTCTCCTCACTCCTCCTCTCTTCTCTCTCACCTCCTCCTCTCCCGTCAATAATCCGCTCATCCATCTCAATATCGCATCGCACCCACCAATCCCCCCTCGCTCCTCCGCTCAATCTCCTCGGTCTCCCCTCCATCCATTCCCCCTCTCCCCCCTCCTCGCACGCCTCCCTCCCCGCTCCCAAGCTACGAAGTACCCTCATCGTCGCCTACATCTCGGCTTCTCACGCCTCGGCTCCCGAATGATCCCGCTGGGCTGGGCCCGTAGGAATTAAAACGCTGCGGTGGGTGGATGTGGATGCTGGGGGGAGGTGAGTGAGGGGGGGAGGAGGGGGGAGGGGAGGTGAGGAAGGTGGAGTGTGGATGTGTGTGTTGTGGGGGGGAGGATTGGTGATGTGGATGGTTGGGGGTTAAGGTGCGGCTGGGGGTTGAGGGTGTGATGATAGAGGATAGGTGGGTGAGCAGGTGAAGGAGGGAGGGAGTGGGTGGGTAGGTAATGTGGATGAGAGAATGGGGGGGTGGGTAATTGTGGGTGTTATGGGTGTGGTTGATGAGGGAGTGGATGACTGGGTGGATGAGTGAATGAGTGGGTCACTAGGTGAGTGTGCGGGCGAGCAAGTTGGATAGTGGGAGGGACATGAGGTGGAGTGAGTCACCAGCATTGAGTGAATAGAGGTTACGAATTTGCATGAGTGGGTGGGTGAGCAAGTGAGTGAGTGAGTGATTGGATGAGTGAGTGAGCAAGTGAGTGAGTAAGTGAGTGATTTAGTAATTAGATAAATGAGTGGGTGGGTGAGTGAATGAATGAACGTGTGTGTGTGTGTGTAATTGTGTGTGTGTTTGTTTGTTTGTTTGTTTGTTTGTTTGTTTGTGTGTTTTTTTCATATGGCAGCAAGATATGTAGTAATCAGAATATGAAAAAATAAGACATTTAACGAAGGCGGAGAACTCGATACGAGGCTAGACAAAGGGATAAGAAACAGAGGGAAGAAAGCAAGGAAGAGAGCAAGGAAGAAAGCAAGGAAGAAAGAAAGACAGACAGACAGACAGACTGACAGACAGACAGACAGACGACAGACAGACAGACAGAAAGAAAGAAAGAAGAAAGAGCGGGAAGCGAGAGCGGAGAGAAGAGAGAAGAGAGGAGAGAGAGAGAAGAGAGATTGAGAGAGAGAGAGAGAGAGAGAGAAGAGAAAGAGCGAGAGAGCGAGAGCGAGAGAGAGAGAGAGAGAGAGAGAGAGCGAGAGCGAAGAAGAGCGAAGAAGGAAAAGAGCAAGAGAGGCAGAGCGATGAGAGCGAGACGAGAGGGCGAGAGGAGGGACAGAGAGCGGCGAGGGGCGAGAGAGCGAGAGGGCAGAGGGAGAGGGGGAAAGAGAGAGACGAGAGAGCGAGAGGGCGGGGCGAAGCGAGGGGCGAGGGGCAAAGGGGCAGAGAGCAAAGGGCGAGGGCGAGAGGCGAGGGCGAGAGCGAGACGGGGGCGAGAGCGAGGGGCGAGGGCAGGTCAGGGGAGGGCGAGTGCGCGGGGCGGGCAAAGGGGGGGGAGGGGAGAGCGGAGCGAGAGGGCGAGAGCGAGAGCGAGCGAGCGAGATAGCGAGAGGGCAAGAGGGCAAGAGAGAGAGAGAGAGGAGCGAGAGCGAGAACGAGCGAGCGAGATAGCGAGATGCAATTCTCCTGAGATAGATTCCGTAATATCATAAAAGAGACGTAATTCTGTAATGCTGCTCGGAACCACAAGAGTGACACATCGTTCACAATGAAGCCACCCATTCTTATCCGCACCTCTCCTAAATGCACAGACAAACCCAAGTACATCACGCAGGAGGGGAATTATCGACGGGAAACCAATACTAAAAAAATAAAACTAGCCTTTTTTTCCAATTTCCTTATTATTATTATTATTATTATTATTATTATTATTAAATTAAATTATTATTATTATTATTATTATTATTATTATTTTTAAATTATAATTAATATAGCCAGGGGAAATTTTTCCCACCGATTCGAATCATGAGTCGAAGCTCGGTTAACGAAGCTCCGACGATGTTCACCTCAACGTGTCAATTATCTCTCCCCGTTGCCGCCTTGACCATTGATTGATTATCGCGTCCTTCGGTGTCGTTTCGTCAGCTTTCGATTGATTTTTATGTAAATTTCGTTGTTGATTTGTACATAAAATAAAGAGGGAAAAGGAGCATGAGACGGTTTTGTTGTAAGGGTAGGTGGTTTGTGTTTTATGAGATCCATCGGTTCAGAATTCGGATTGTTTTTGTGTGTGTCTTCCATTTTTGTGTTTTTTTCCTTCTTTTTTTGTTTGTTCTTCGTTTCTTCGTTCTTGTTTTTCTTTCTCTCTCTCTGTCCGTTTCTTTGTTCTTGTTTTTTTCTCTCTCTCTCTCTTTACGCCCTCCGAGTGAAAGATTTATATTTCTTCTTTTTTTATTCGCTCTTTTCTTCGTTTATTTTTTTCTCTCTCCTTTAAGCCCTCCGAGTGAAGGAACTTTGTCCGGAAGGATCGAGGGCGCCCCAGGCACTTCCCCAGGGACAGATCGCCCCCCCCCCTCCTTCCCCTGTAGGTGCGGGAATGTCGCTTCCACGAAGGGCGTTCCTCTCTCCTTCCTTCTATCCTTTCTTCCTTAATTCCTTCTTTCCTTACTCTCCTTCCTTACTTCCTTCCCTCCTTTCCTTCCTTCCTTCCTTCTTCCCTTCCTTCTTTCCTTCCTTCCTTTCCTTACTTACTTCCTTCCTTCCTTCTTTCCTTCTTTCTTTCCTTACTCTCCTTCCTTCCTTCCTGCCCTCTTTCCTGCTTTCCTTCTTTCCTTACTCTCCTTCATTCTTTCTTCCTTTCCTTCCTTCCCTCCTTCTTTCCTTTTTTTTAATTCCTTCTGTCTTTACTCTCCTTCCTTCCTTCCTTCCTCATTTCCTTACTTTCCTTCCTTCTTTCCTTCCTTCCTTCCTTCCTTCCTTCCTTCCTTCTTTCCCTCCTTCTTTCCTTCCTTCTCTTTCTTCTTTCCTTCCTTCCTTCTTTCCTTCCTTCTCTCCTTCTTTCCTTCCTCTCCT
>NC_061833.1:18275819-18280819 GCF_019202785.1 Penaeus chinensis | reverse complement strand
GTCAACTCGAGGGGCTTGGAGCTGGCGGTAGTAAAAGTGGGCGGGTTCAGCATCGCCGGAATCACGAACGAGATCACGTACTTTATGCCGTCCGTGGGGCGCTGGCGGCACCTCACGACCATCCCGCACGTGGAACAGTGTAACTACGGGACGGCGGTGCTGAACAATGAACTCTACGTGATTGGAGGATGTTTCAACCAGTCGCTGCAGGAGAACATTCACCCCTTCGGCTTCCGCTACAATCCCCAGCAGAACAAGTGGAGCACGATGGCCCCCATGCAGCGCGAGCGGTGTCGCTTCTCGCTGAGCGTGGTGTCGGGGCAGCTGTATGCCGTGGGAGGAGCCAGCGAGGCCAGCGACGAAGGGGCAGCCGAGGACGAGAGCCCCTGCGAGGCCTACGACCCGGCGACCGACACCTGGAACCCCATCGCCGCGCTGCCCGGCGCCCGAGCGCAGCACGCGGCAGCGGCGCTCAACGGGCTGCTGTACGTGAGTGGGGGACTCGAGGGCGACCACGTCCTAGACTCGTGCCAGGTGTACGACCCGAGCACGGGCACGTGGGAGCTGCGCGCGTCCTTGCTCACGCCGCGGGCAGACCACTACTGCGTCACGCACTCCAACTGCCTCTTCATCTGCGGCGGCTGGTACGAGGACGAGGCCACCAACACCAGAGTGTTAGTGGATACCATAGACTGCTACGACCCGTCGACAGACACGTGGTCGGTGGTGAGCCGCGTGCCCACGCCGCGGTACCACGCCGGCATCGTTGTCATCAGCTCGAGGCTCTACGTGATCGGAGGCTTTCACTCCGATGCGACTTTCGACCGCGCCACGGGAGTCATCGAGTGCTACGACCTCGAGAGTGGGCTGTGGAGTGTGGAGAACGCCTACCCACAGGACATTTGGGAGCACGTGTGCGTCCCCCTGTACATCCCTCGGTGTCGGGATGACATGGACGTCTTGGCCATTACGAAATAGTTGCCTTATACTGCGACAGAGGCTGATGGGGGAGATATCATGCCAACGCATAGTTTGTTGAAGAATACCCGTACGGAAGTGTTGCTGAATGTTTCGAAAGAGAACATTTATTAACTGTTGTTATCAAGCAAAAACAAAAGAAAAAAATGTTCACAAAATGATGCAAGAAAAGGTTTTTCTGTGTTTTTAGCACTGAACACAGAAATATAATCTTATGGTGAATACTTTGTTCAGCTGTTACACTTTTTTGTAATGGATAAAGCGGCAAAATCAGCACGAGCAAAATTCAATTAACAAAAAAAAAAAAAAAAAAGAAATAAAAAAGTATATATTCTCTCTCTAGATAAATAGCTGTCAAATGAGTAAACCTTCATTTTAATTGGACTAATTTGCCACGGTTTGGGTAAAAATTCTCGTGAAGCATGTTTCGAATTAGTCTCGAACACGTAAATAATAGTGTGAAGAGTTTCGAAGCTTCGAGAACGATACGACGCTTGTCCGTGAACATGCATTATGGAGTAGTGCATCATTACTCCCAATGCAGAAAAGTCACTATGACAAATAACTAATGACTAACACTCAAAGCGTAAATCATTTTTTGTGCGCAATTGATTTAATAACTCCATCTGCCGTGGATTCATTATTTACCTAAATCGCCACAATCATTCATCTGCTACGTGAGCTAATGATTGTACGAATTGCGTTGTTTCCACTTTCACCTTGACTGGGAATTGCGTCATTCCCATCACCACTGTTTGCATTATCACTGTCACAGATGTTAGGAGTTGAATTGCCTAAATAATGGATGTAAACATATACGTGTTTGAAGTAGTATTATGCACAGGAAAGGTTCAAGTAATTAGCCTTTTATCACGTAGACAAGGATTCCACAGAACCGCGGCCGGCCACTTAAGATGAAGGTTTACGAACAAAAGATCTGGAAGCATTTCAGAATTTATATAACACTGGTTTGCTAAGAAAAATATATATATAATATGCCTTATGTTGCCTGCCTGTTCCAAGAAGCTTTGGGCTTATTTTTTTGATAATGCTCATATATTGGTGTCACATCTTTCTGTGTTGAGAATGGAATATCAAATCTTACCGCAGTGTTAGAAAGAATCCAGCATGCTTAATTTGCTGTTATTATATTGAACAAAAGAGGTAAGATGGCATTAGTAAAATGAGGATCACCATTTATTTTTCATCGATTGGTCCTACAGCCATTGTTGATGCAAACGCTTCCGACACAGCGCCCGCTATTTGAAAACATTTTAAAGCTAAAAAAGAGAAAAAAAAAGAAAACTAATCCATATCCTGGGAAGTTCACAGACGAAAACACACACACGAAAAAAAAAAAAAAACACCCAAGAGAAAACAGTTGGCTCTCTAAAATATGTCATGGTCTCAGGTAAAAAAGGGACTTCGTACACCCATTTTCTCGACAAACCGTTTGCTGTGCGGATAAGGGAGGTGAAAAGTACCACGTTTTCCCATGTTGGGAAGAAGGGGGCAATCTGGGTTTTCCTGCTGTGGAAACTGTCTTTCAACCAGTGATATGATAGCTGTAGATTTTCCTTCTGAAAGGGCATAATGATGTACTAATATATTTATAAGATAGATGTATTGCGTGTGGTTGTGATGTGAGGTTATAATAGAGAGAGTGAGGCTTTCTTTATTGCATTGCACACGTGTAGCAACATGTGCCTGTGTGTTTTTTTTTCTTGGCTGTTGACTTGTGCTTTATTTTTTTATTTTTTGTTGAGGCATGTGGATCATTTGATTACAATACTGACGGAAAGTTCGAGGATTTCCAGTAATTTTCATCTTTTGATTCATGTGGTTTTCTCTCCCCCCCCCCTCTCCCTTCTCCCTTTCCTACCTCCTCTCATCTCGTTATCGGCCATTCATGTGCCACCAAACATGGATATTTTTTCGCGCTTCATCTCTCGATATAATCTCGCTTATTGAACAAGTTGAGAAAATAGGTAGCAAGCATGTCCACACTTGCAGGCACATTCATCAACAGGCGAGCAAGGTTTCGCGATCTTTCTCCTCTCTTCCTTTTTATCATTTTTTTTTTCTTTCTCTCCCTCTTTGTTCTTCCCTTTTCTTTTCTCTTCCTTTTTATCGTTCTTTCTTTCTTTCTCTTCCTCTTAATTCTTCCCTTTTCTTTTCTCTTCCTTTTTTTTTTATCATTTTCTCTTTATTTCTCATCCTCTTTATCCTTCTCTTTTCCTTTCGTTCTTTTTATCATTCTTTCCCTCTTGCCTTCTCTTCATTTTTTATTGTTCTTTCTTTTTCTTCGCCTTTATGCCTTCTCTCTTATCTTATCTTCCTCTTAAGTTTCTCACTTTTCCTTCTCTCTCCCTCTTTATAGTTTTTTTTTCCCTTCCTCTTTATACTTTCCATCTTAATTTTTCACTCATTTTCACTCTTCTTTATTCTTCCTTCTCTATTCCTCTTTATCCTTCCCTCTCTCCTTCTTATGCTTTCTATACTTCTGTCTCTTTTCTTCTTCCCTTCCCTTGTTTATCTCTTCCGTTTCACAGTAGCCAACATTTTTTTTCCTCAAGAGTAAAGGAACGCGAGACATTTAAAAATTCTTGTGAAAATTCTGATACACACAAGCTAGTATAGTTACATCTGCAAAGCACCTCCTCCTTAGCTAAACGGTAGTTGAAGAAATCATTAGTTCCTCGTTTGCCAATTAGGAAATTGTTAAACCTCAACTCAGGTTATGTTAGAAAAACCATAACATTTAAGTAGCCTGAGTGCTGTTGCTGGTTTGGTCCGTGTACATAATGTCTATAATAAGTGTGTGTATGTGTACGAGTGTGCTGTACAAGCTTTTTGTGAGTACACGCACCTTTAAAGAATAAGAATAATGCTCATAGGTCTGTCCTTTGTCTGTGGAGACTTGTTATATAGAATATAATTTCGTAAACACAAATTACACACAGCAGAAATGCAGACTGGAATCAAAATGATGTCTACCTATTAGACGAGAAGGTTAGATCATTTCTTATTTTATACATTCAGAACGACCCTTAAACTAACATATTATTTATTTGAATGAAAATCTCAACTTCATAATTAATGTTAACTCTACTAATGCAGATTGTACCTTTTTGTTGTGTTGTAATTAAGTAGAACAATCAGTATTTTTTCTCCTTTTTTGTTAAGATATCTTGTATTAAGAATTATGCCAATGTACAGAAGAAATACCCAAATACCAATGCCATAACATTTTTCCTTTTTGTTCTCTATGTTGGTCACACATGCATTGTCAATAGGCAAACCCCCTTGATATGCTGTTGGTAACGAAACCACAGTGGAAAAAAAAAAAAATGCTGTGTTTGTCCATATTTCCTGGCTCCTCGTTATGCATAACAGTGCCTTCTCTTTGGCCCCCGTGCCATGGCAATTTGTATACTTGAGAGGGAATACATTTTTTCAATTTGAGGATAAGTGTTTGCTTGGTCCTTTTTCCCGGAGGCGAGAGAAGCTGGTGTGGTGAGTTGAAATTCATGTTTGGGTTACTGTGCGATATGTTTTGTTTGAAGAAACTAATGGGTATGTTATATAAATCGTATGCAGATACGTGCATATACATATATATATAGGTAAATACCTGTGTGTGTGCTTGTGTGTGTGTTACTATAAACTTAGTGATTGAAGTGATACTAACAAATTAAACGGAATTACATTACATTTAGTCTATGGTCACACGACAGCTCTCTTCGGTGGTAGAGAAGAAGCCAAGAGTAAATGGAGATTAAAATGACTTAATGGAAAAGGTTGAATAAAAAAATAGAAATAAAATGCAGTATTTTTTCTCTATCGGATATAGATAGATTCAGTTACTCAAGGTTGTCATTTATAGATTAAGTCAATTATCGCATTTCTAGATTCAGTAAATATGGTTATTTATAGATTCAACCATTCAGTCTTATTATTTACAGAATGAGTTACTCAATTTTCTAATCTATAGCTTCGGTCACATTTATAGATTAAGTCAC
>NC_061833.1:18260819-18263319 GCF_019202785.1 Penaeus chinensis | reverse complement strand
ACACACACACACACATATATATATATATATATATATATATATATGTATATTAGAAAAACCCACAATGCAAAAACTAGATTTATTGAAAATGAAACCACAGTTTCGAAATCCACTTGGATTCCATCTTCAGGCCTGAAGAGGAAAAGGGAGAGGAGGGGGTATAACCTGTCCTGACCTTCATTCGCCTCCATTCGCCTGTCCTCACCTAGCCCGTGTTACCGCGTTGCCTCTCCTCTCTCTCTTTGATACCCCTTCCTCTCCCTTTCCTCTTCAGACCTGAGGATAGAATCAAGGTGGATTTCGAAACTGTAGTCTCACTTTCAATAAGTCTAGCTTTTGCAGTGTGGGTTTTTCTACTATAGTATCAACACGAAAGGGTGTTTTACCATTCATCATGGACCCCACGGTTAAAAGAAAACTTGTATCTGCTTTTCGTTCTACGAGGCTTCTGTTATCGCCACGGCCCGACGGAAGAACCAACTTCGTTTCCTCCGTGAATGCCTCGAAGAGTGGGAGCTCCCTTCCTCGATCTCTAATGTACTGAAAATTCTGAGGAAGGATCTCCCTTTCCGGACCATGCACGTTCTCTCCTCCTTGAATGTATTCGCGCTGGTAAGAGGGATGTCGAGCATGCCTTCTATCGTTCACGAGGACGTTCGGACTTCCTGAAGGAGCGGCTCCCCAGACATGTCTTCCAGCTCATAGCCGACGTTGCTCATGATTCTTCCCGGTTCCTCTCCACCAACCATGGCCGCTCTCTCTCTCAGAAACTCTTCAGCTTCACCGCCCGCTTCTCCCTCACCGACGCTATCTTCTCTGTCTTCGACCCCTGACCAGTAAGAACTCCTTTGCCCTCCGCCCTCAGCCCCTTACCTCCATCGAAAGGATTTCATCCTTTGACCGCTTCATCTCTTCTCATAGGAACTCCTTGCCTGATGTCTCTCTCCTTCGTGGTGCTTTCATCCCGGCCCTTGAATCTCTCCTCCATCCCATCCCTTCCATTCCTAGGCGTTACCGCGAGGCCCTTCAAAGCCTGCGCAGGGAGGATGTCACCATTTTGCCTCCTGACAAGGGCAACTCGGTGGCGGTCTTCGACCGTACCTCCTACCTGCAGAAGGTCCGAGACCTGTTGGATGACTCCTTTACCTATGTACCCCTGACCAGCGACCCCCGTGAACGCATTGCTGCTACCATTCACCGTCACCTGAAAGAGATAGCAGCTTGTTTTAGCGAATCTCTACCAGAGGTTTACGGTCATCAACCCTCGACTCCTCATTTCTATGGGCTTCCTAAAACCCATAAGCCGACCGTGCCTCGACGTCGCGTTAACCAGGGCACGGCGTACCTTCTACCACGACTCCTCTCCTAAAGAGACTCCTCACCTGCCCGTCTTTACACTGAGGAGATCTATCTCGAAGGTGGGCACCTATGCTGTTTCTTTTGCCTCTTGTGATATGCGGTACTTTGGCGAGATAGGCGCCAGTCTTACTAAGCGTCTGTCTCAACATAAGTACGCTGTATCCAGTGGACACAACAATACCCTCTTTTGCCAGCAGTGGGACACAGATGAACTAGTCTGCGGCGCAATTTTCTTTCCTTCCGCTGATGTCCACGCCCGCAGACTGGTGGAATCCTTCTTAATAAAGCTTCGGCCTAAACAGCGCCTTTTTCCTGCCGATAGTCTCCTCGCCTTCGCCTTCTCTTTTATGCCGGCTACCCTGCGAATAGTCCGCCTGATCCTACCTGATCTGACCTCCCTTCGCTTCCGTTCGTCTATCCTCACCTGTCGCGTGTTACCGCTTTGTCTCTCCTCTCTCTCTTTTATGCCCCTTCCTCTCCCTTTCCTCTTCGCCTCCGGGCTTGTACAGTGGTAACGTATCGTCCTCTCATCCGAGGGGTCGGCGGTTCGCGCCCCGCCCAGCGCGAGAAGTTGCAATTGTCGCCTGGAGTTACTGCTGTGGCTGGGCACCACGGCGGGTAAGGAATAAGCTCAGCCGAGTCAGCACCAGCCGACACACGTTAGCGAGTCGGCATTTGTCGGCTGGGCTCCCCTCACGGGCATAGCCCGGGCGAGACTCAGCTTCGCATATCGGAATTATCCTTTCCTCTTCAGACCTGAAGATGGAATCCAGGTGGATTTTGAAGCTGTAGTCTCATTTTCAATAAATCTAGTTTTTGCATTATTTTTTTCCACCATAATATCAACGCGAAAGAATGTTTTACCATTCAACACACACACACACACACACACACACACACACATATCTGTGTGTGTGTATATTTGCATATATATGTATATATATATATATATGCATACATGCGTGTATATATATATATATATATATATATATATATTTATATATATATATGTATATATATACATATATATATATATATATATATATATATATATATTTATATGTGTGTGTGTGTGTGTGTGTGTGTGTGTGTGTGTGTGTGTGTGTGTATGTATGTATGTATGTATGTATGTATGTATAAA
>NC_061833.1:18245819-18253319 GCF_019202785.1 Penaeus chinensis | reverse complement strand
AGAAGGTTTGCCTCCATCAGGAGGTTGAGGACCTTCGTCCACCTCGGGGCACCCAGAATGATCCTGGCAGCTTCATTTTGGACTGTTTCTAATTTGTCTGTGTGCTTTTTCTTTGCAGCAATTAGAGCGACTGAGGCATAGTCCACAATGGGCCGGACAGCATGTACATAGAATGATCTTAGTACTTTGTGTCTGGCCCCTATGCGTCTCCCAGTCATTGCTCTCATGACAGACAGTCTAGCTTTGGTTCGGTCAACCAGGTACTGGACCTCCTTATGGAAGGAGAGGGTCCGGTCTATCCTTACCCCAAGGTATAGGTAGTCCTTGACCCATTCTAATTCCACTCCTTGGATTTTCAGTCTTGTGCCTCGAACTCTCTGTCTCAAAGCCATGGCTTTGGATTTGGCAGCAGAGATCTTTAGTCCCGTCCTACAACACTCCTCTGACACGAGGTCCAGACAACGCTGGGCTTTATTCTGGCTGCGTGGTCCAGTGGAGGTGATAGCGAGATCGTCTGCATACGAGATGATCTGGCACCCCACTGGGAGGTTTATGTTGAGGATGCAGGACATTAAAGTGTTGAATAGGGCTGGACTGAGAACCCCACCCTGTGGCGTTCCATTTTCGAGCGGCATGTGCTGCGATAGGTGACCCTGGAATTTGACATTGGCAGTCCTGTTCCTGAAGTAGTCACCTATCCAAGCCAAGAGCTTTCCTCTGATTCCCTTCTGGATCAGGCTTTCCTGAATGGCAAGCGGACTTGCCAGTTCAAAAGCCTTCTCCAGGTCAAGGAATACCACCACAGCTGGGCTCTTGCTGATTGTGCTTAAGAGCGTGGCTAAGCTGTGTGCTGTGCCCATGCCCCTTGTGAACCCGTGAAGGTGTTCGTGCGGGGGTCCCGTTTTCCATTGAAGCCGGTTTAGTACCATCCTCTCAGCCGTCTTGGCCAGGCAGCTGAGCAGAGAGATGGGGCGGTACTTCCCCGGCTCCTTTGGTTTTGGGACGGGAACTATGGTAGCCCTCTTCCAACTCTGGGGTAGAGTGGAAGTTTGCCAGGACTTGTTGATGAGTTGCAAGAGTGCACGCTCACCTGCTAGTCCTAGGTGGGAGATAATGGGGTACGAGATCCCATCAGAGCCCGGGGCTGTGTTGGAACTGGTTTTATAGGCTTTCCTTAGTTCCCTCAGAGAAAAGATAACGTCTGAGTTATCGGGTTCGGCTGCCCTTTCTCTGATCTGAGCGTGTCTGTCTGGCTGTAGACGCTCTTGTCTTGCCCTCAGCTCGGCTGGCAGACTGTTGCTGCTCGTTCTCGCAGAGAACTCGTGCGCCAGTCTGTTAGCCTCTGCTTGGGGTTCGTGATGGGTGCACCTCGGGGCTGAGCGGCTGGTAGCTCGCTTGACCCGTTGCCACAGCTCTGAAAGGGTGGTTTGGTGGTCGAAGGACTCACACCATTCCAGCCACTTTTCCTGCCTGACTCTGTTGGCAGTTTCCTTGGCATCCGTGACAGCTTCCCTTAGGAGGGATAGGTTGTCAGGGGTTCTTTGCCTTCGGAATAGTTTTCGGCACATGTTCACCCTGTGGTTGACCTCCCTGATCTCGTCATTGAAGTACCAGGCGTCTTTGTGACTTCTGGACCCAGGCCGAGTTTTGGGTATGGTCTGTGAGGCTGCTTCATTAATGGCGTTTAGCAGGCTGGCTTCGAGCACTTCCACATTTTCGCTTTGTGGGGATTGTTGCATCTCAGACAGAGGGCCAAGGCGTTTTGAAACGCCTGCCAGTTGGCCTTGTCTGTTTTCCATCTTGGATTTGGTCTTAGGATTTCGGCTGGGCCAGCATCCATGAGGGTAGTTATAGTGCCGTAATGGTCACTTGTGACGGTCTCTTCGACACACCAGCCAATCCTCCCCACCAGAGTCGCAGTGGCCAGAGTGAGGTCTAGGACCCCTCCTCTGACATGCGTTGGCTCTTGGGTGTTGAGGAGAGCGATCTCAGGGAATGTCTCTAGCACGTCAGCTATGTGATAGCCGGCCGCATCCGGTGCCCGGCAGGGAGCCAGGATGGGGTGGTGTGCATTGAAGTCTCCCCCTATGATCACTCGGTCGTGTGCAGCAGAAGCACAGACCTGGCTGATGTCTAAGCTTTTACAGCGTGGCCGGCTGTACACATTGTACAGTTTGAGGGGCCCCCCGGCCAGGTGAACCTCGACGGCAAGGGATTCAACATCGTCTCCACAGTGCGATGCATCGGCTATTGCGGAGCAGGGGATTGTTGCTCTCACAAGGGTGATCAAGCCTCTCTTGCCAGGTGTTCGTGGCAGTGTGAAGGCATGGTACCCTGAGAAGCGAACAGTGTCCACTGTTAATGTCTCCTGGAGCATGACAATGTCAATGTTCCTTGATCGCACTACTGCTTGGAGAAAAGCGTTCTTTGCAGAGAAGCTATTGATGTTCCACTGTAGGATGCTTAGATGGTGTGTCATGATGTTACTCAGTGATAGTTACATCAGAGACATCGTCGGAGTCTGACAACTCCATTGCGAGGTCCTCGCTGGTTGAGGGCTCCTCGTCTGTTGTCAGGCTATCCTTGGGTCCACTGGGGGGTGGAGAGCCTTTGGTAGCTCTGACTTTGGTTGGTTCGGCTTTTCTCTCAGGCTTTTTCTTGGCTGGCCTTGCTGGCCTTGCCTGGGCAAGGTCAGCGTGATCTGGCTCTGGCTGCACAGATTCAGCCTGTTTTGGCTCTGCCTGTGAAGGCATGGCCTGGTTTGGAGTGGGGAGGGGAGTCTCGTCCTGGGGTGAGGGTGAGGCTGGTTTTTCTCTAGCCAGCTTTCTTCCCTTCAGGGCTGCGACAGTCTGGGTCATTGCCGTCATGGCGACCGAAACTGCCTTCTCGGCCTCCTCACTCGACCTCCCCAGGGCTGTTGCTACTGCTGTGACAACAGCAGTTAACAGGAGAGTCATATCGTCCTCGTCAAAGAGGAGATGATCATCTGTTGGGGAGGTTTTTGTGGTGCTCTTAGAAACTTTTTTCTTTAGTTTCTTTTTCTGCACCTTTGGCATTGTCGGAAACTCCTTTTTGTTGGAGACATCCGTTGTCGGCTGGGGGGCGGCTTCCTTCCTCTTAGGAGGTCGGGGGGCCTTTTCGCTTTTGTTCCTTCCCCAGACATGGGTGCCCGGTGGGGCAGGAACAAAGTCTGATCGGTTTTGAGCAACCTCTTGTCGCCTGAGGGCCGCCTTTTTCCTGACAGAGCAAGTCAGGCTCCAGGCATGATGCTTCTTGGCACAGTTGGGACATTTGGCTGTTGTGTCCCTCTTTTCCTCTTTGTATGCCTTGAGGCATACCTCTGTGTTGTGTGCCTTGCTACAGACACCACATTTAGGCTTGGCTGTACAGTTAGCCTTGTGGTGACCGTATTTCTGGCACTAGAAACACCGAAGTGGTTCTGGCACATACGTTCGAAGGTTGTAGGTGCCCCAGTTACCC
Source organism: Penaeus chinensis (assembly GCF_019202785.1). Lineage (NCBI taxonomy): Eukaryota > Metazoa > Arthropoda > Malacostraca > Decapoda > Penaeidae > Penaeus > Penaeus chinensis. Next base: position 18,249,839 of record NC_061833.1, on the reverse strand, counting down.
AGATCAAGGGTAGTGGTTGGGGCACCTTTCATGGTCACCAGGACTTGCCTGGTTGGGGTCTTCCCCTTCGACATTCGGGAAGCCTGCACGACCTGTGGGTGTGAAGCGATCAGCTCCACATCGTACGAGACTGAGAAGCCAAGTAGCACCATCTTGGTTCTCTTTTCCTCGGGACTTAGTGGGGAAAGACTCACTTTTCTCCCATCAGTTAGCTCCTTCGTTTCCCGGAGGAAATTTAAGGTAGCTTGATCTTTGGGCATTATGATCATGCCCTGATCTCGGGCGACCCGGATCGACAACCGGATTTTCCGTTGCAACTCCAATGCCCTGACCAATTGGTAGGCATTGTCGAAGCCTTCGGGTTTAGCTGGCACTTTGAACTGGGTGAAGCGTTTAGGGGGTCCCGACTCTTCATCAGAGTCGGTATCCGGCCTCGGACGCTTCGGCCCGCCCTTTCGGCTTTCGGGCTTGTTTGAGGAGGCAGGAGCTGATGCGGCTGGTTCAGCCTGCTCTCCCCTCTCAGTCGGGGAGGCCGTCTGTGAACTCAGGGGCCTCCCTGGTATAGCTGCTGGCCTGGAGAGGCCAGCTCGCGAGTCAAGATCTTTGACTATTCGGTGGACAGACCCATTGGCTTCGGTCTTGTCCACCTTAGCAGCAGGGGTGACAGTGTCATCCTGTGCTTGGGGCTTTCTTTTGCCACCGGAAGGCGCATATGCCTTCATGGTGACTACCGTGGTCTGGGCCTTGCGCGGTTCGTCAACTGTAAGTTCAGTCTGTGGGGGGTGTTTGATTGTTTTTTCCATGAATTGGTAAGTGCTTCATCCTCTCACGCCCCCACCCACCACGGAGTCCAACAAGGGGAAGCTGAGTGTCAGAACCAGTGTCTAACAGCAACAGGAGTGATGAGAGGATATACGCAGCCAATAGCCATTGTGACGGCACTCACGGACCATTGTGAGTGCCAATGGCGGCATGACTGCTTGACCCTAGCCTCCCGGGGGAGACCAGCCGATTGACCGTGACCGGGCCGGGATCAGGCCGCCTGTCTTGCTGGAATAGAGGACCAAAGAGGCGTGTTGCTAGCCGCAGGGCGTACTCGTTCACGGCATCGCTCAACCTCCAGGACTCCCGTCTCCACAGCGCACAAGGCTGCCACACACAGCAAACGCGTGGGTAGGTGTAAACCCCTGGGGAGAGACCAGAGGGGATGCCCTTCCACCTACGAGACATCATTGTTTGGAGCCCTTTTGCTCAGCCCTCTGAGGCAGCCACCCAAAGGTTGCTTCACCGCAGTGAGGGAAGAGGAGTCTTGCACTTTTACCAGGCAGTTCCTTTCATCCCTCTGAAGCAACCACCCAAAGGTTGTTTCACCTCAGTGAGGAAGGAAAGGACCTGTGTCTTTTCAAAGTGTTTCCCCCTTCCCTCTGAAGCAGCCATCCAAAGGCTGTTTCACCTCAGTGAGGGAAGGGGGGTTTTGTCCTTTTTGTCAGCTGGTTCCTTTCATCCCTCTGAAGCAACCATCCAAAGGTTGTTTCACCTCAGTGAGGGGGGGGCGGTACTCGAAAACCATTCCGGACGTCTAGACGGGAGCGGTCGCCTGTGTGAAGGGCAGGGCCACAAACCGACCGAGAAGCGAGGCGGCACGGGGAATGGTTACCCCGGCGGCCCCCGGCCGGCTGCGTGGCGCGAGCCCGCGACCTTTGCCGTGCCCGGGTGTGTGTGTGTGATATACATATTTAGTTATTTGTATATACAAATACATACACATACACACACATACACACACATGGACATGCACACACACACACACACACGCTCACACACACACACACACACACACACACACACACACACACACACACACACATCTATATATCATATATGTATATATATGTATATATATACACATACATGTATATATATATATATATATATATATATATATATATATATATATATATGTATGTATGTATATATATTCTTCTTTCTGTGCCGTCACCGATGCGGTATTTAACGAACTGCCCCAGAGGTATTTGTAGATTGATGTTGTCGAGGAATGTTATTCTCGGCCTGCTTCGAGCTTGCTTGCCTTCAGTTTAACCGCTTAGGCTAAGATCTTCTAATGTGCCTTCACGGATTGCATGTCCGATGGATTTGAGCTTTAGAAGGTCCGACTCTTTTGAAAATCACGTTGGAAACTCGGTCGGAGTAATGTGTGCGCAACAAACTGCGTTAGAACCACATTTCTGCGGCCTCTACATTTCGAGTTTCAGTCGTCAATGTCCAGGACTCGCAACCATATAGGAGAGTTGACAATACAAAGGTTTTAGCCCGGTTTTTATTAGTGGTCTGTTAGGATGCTCCGGAGTTTGAAGATTGCATCTTTTGCTAATCCGATTCTGCTTCTGATTTCCTTCTTGCAACGAACATCTGAAGTGACATGAGCTCCTAAGTAATTGAAGGAGGAGACCTGTTGGGTTTCTGATTCTCCTCGTTTCAATGGACAAGCTAGTGGGACCTCTGATTCGAAACTATCATGCTTTTTACTTATTGACATGGAGGCCAAGGTGTTCGATGGCTTCCACAACAACATCAAAAAGGTTTCGGAGATCATTATTTAGCCATGAAAACTGTATCAATTGCATGACGAAGATTGTTGATCATGAAACTCTTGATAACGATCTTCAATTTCCCGTAGGATAACTTCAGAGTAGAAATTGAAGAGGTCAGGTGACATCACGCAACCTTGTCGGACCCCTCGCTTGATGGGGAACCAATTTGTTGTTCCATCGGATGGGTGGATTACTGTAAGTTGATCTTGGTAGACTGATTGAATTAGTCTCATATCTTTGTCATCTAGTTGCGAGGATCTTGAACATTTCTAAGTGCTGGACCTTATCGAAAGCTTTTTGATGGTCAATGAAAATCAGGAAGATGTTTTGCTGGTGTTGGATGGCTCACTCGGCAAGTCTTCTCGTGACGAAGATATCGTTTCTCAAACCTTTATCTTTCACGAACCCAAACTGGCTCTCTGGGATATCTTGTCTTCTGATCCTCTGTAGGATATTTTTCAGTAGAGTTTTAGGAATATGCGACATTAGACTGATTGTGCGATGTTTTGAACACTCAAGTGTTTCTGGGAACTTCGGTAGGGCATCGGGATAACAATATGCAAAAAATAACCGTGATAACATCTCACAATCCCTTCAGTGTCGAATACAACCATCTTTCACATCTCACTGCAAATTCATACTGTTATGTTTATTTTTGATTTGTAATTCAAATCTATACGTTTTTTTCTCTCTCTTTTATAGTACTCATTCGAATATTTTTTTTTTTTAAGGTTATCTTGTCTTCATCTGTTACGTTTGGTTTTGCTGTTGCATTACTTTGCAGGAAATTTTTTTTTCAGTTAGTAAAAATGTGCCTCTTTATTTTCTTCTCAGCATTACTATCAAAACCTATAATCGTGTTCCATTCTTGGGTTTTTACTTCAAGGTTGCAAATTGGTATGTAATCTACGGATGCAACACACCATATTTGTGTTAGTCTGTATTTTGTGTAATTCTTTCGCTTAATTTATGTAATTAGCAGTATTTATCTTGCTTCTTTTTTGTTTTAGCATTATCAGATAAACTCTAGGAGGCGAGCGTTTTTCGTTATTCTATTTCATGGATGTATGTAGTTTATTTATCTAGGTCAAATGCATACACAGACATGCACGCGCGCACACACACACACACACACACACACACACACACCACACGGAAACAAACACCCTCACCCTCACACACACACACAAAAAGAATAAAGTAAAGCTAAAATAAAATACAAACGAATTAGTGTTTCACCGCATTACCGGCCGAGGTCTGGCAGGCGCTTGTCATCACTAAAATGGCGAGTGAGAAAAGATGGACTGAAATTAGGCGAGTTGGTGGCCGAAGGGCTGCTGCTATCGCCATCTGTTGGGTATTTATACAACGACATACATATAGACAGGGATAAATACAAACAGGGAGA
>NC_061833.1:18238319-18243319 GCF_019202785.1 Penaeus chinensis | reverse complement strand
GCCTAGCAGATGGACCTATAATTTATTTTTTTCACGCGTTTTTGTGACCTTCTGCTAACCTTCCTTGGCTTCTGGAAAGTCAAAAAAAAAAAAAAAAAAAAAAAAAAAAAAAAAAAAAAAACGATTTTTCTCGTGCACTTGTTTTTAAGAAAAGATCAAGTGGTTTCTTTGCGATGAAGCGTGGTTACGTTAGGCTGTTATGTTACATTATATTGTATTATGTAATATCGCATTAGATTGTATCTTGTCGTATTGTATTGTTTCAAATTGCATTACAGTCTACCATATTATATTGTATTATGTTAATCTCATTACATCGTATCATGTTATATCTTATCATCTCAAATCAAATAACATTATATAATATTATGCAGTATTATGTTATAAAGCAATACAATGCATCTTATCAAGTTCATTTACGTTACGGTGGGTTTGGTTAAGACCAGGTCAAATTAGGTTAAGGTAGGTTAGGCTAAGAGGGGAATTCCACTTAAGATATGAAATTGCTCCTCAATCCAGCACTTTGAGCACTTTGAGCACTTTAGAACGCCCTATAGACCCAGCATGAAAGCAAGCAAATCCAGACAGAAAACTCATCTAGCGCTACATAACCACATATGTTGAAATTAGGTAAGATGTCTTTAGTGGTGTTAATTTTGTTATTAAGGTTGATATTTGGTTATTGTTTGGTACGTAACTGGTATATTTTAATACAAATTAGGAGTGAATATGTTGTTATATTGTGAAATATTACGGAGCCTTGGTTATACATAGAGGATTATTCAAAAGTGACGGGATTCATGGTGAGTGTTTGTATATTCTACATTCACTCGTATTATTCAAAATGTTAAGAAGTTCATTCTTTATAATACTAAATAATTCATTCTTTATAATACTAAATAATTCATTCTTTATAATACTAAATAATTCATTTTTTATAATACTAAATAATTCATTCTTTATAATACTAAATAATTCATTCTTTATAATACTAAATAATTCATTCTTTATAATACTAAAAATCTTTTTAAGCAGTTCATTCCTTATAATATTGTCGTTACTTTTTTTAAGAATATGTTTCACAATAAAATACCAAGAAATTTAAAGGCTTAAAAAGAGAAAATATGTATTTCAATATATATTCTTATATGAGAGAATATATATTTTATGTCAAAATGTTAAGTATGACAAAACAAAAATAACAAAAACAGTAGCAATACAAACAACAAAAACAAAACAGATAATCAAACACTGAATGTCGAAATCGAAAAAAAACAAGCAAAAAGAAAGAAAGAAAGAAAAAAAGAAAAAAAAGAAAGAAAAGAAAACAGCAAAATACACAACCAGAGGCAACTTCAAAGCCTACTTCCTTTACATCACAAAAGGAATAACTGATGTCGACTAATGCACGTAATACAAGCGTCGACGTCCTTTGAAATTCAGAATTATGAAAAATAAGACACTTGGAATCATAAGCAACAACAATAAAGATTCGAGAGACATACATTACAAAAGAAAGAGTTGCTGCCGACTAATGCACGTAATACTATCCAACAAACAACTCCCTTTGAAACAACAAAAACAGCAACAAAAGCAACAGCAATAACAGATTAAATATTTACAAATGAATATTTACATTAGGATAGGAATAACTAATATCAACTAATGCACTTGATACTGTCCTAACTTATTTTATTTAAGTTTCCCCTAAAAGTTGGTAGCGCCCCCTTGATTCGTGTGTCGTCCCTCGCAAGGAGCGCGAGGTCAGGGTGACTACGTGTTTTAGGCTTTATTTAGCGTCTTCCTTGCCTTTAACATTTCGTTTTTTTTTTTTCTAAAATTTCTTATTATGGATGTTTAAACGCATTATTTCATTCGTGTTTTGTTATGATTTTATAATTGTGTAATGAAATGTATACTCTTTGTTTGATTTACGATTTAACTTTACAGGGACCAGTTAAACAGAGCAGTTTAATGGCATAATCCTCTCGGTACGCCGCTCGAAGATGCGCCGTCGACTATGACGTAAAACTTTGTTGATATTGATAACAAAGTTACTAACACCTTCCTCTTTGTTTAGCTCACACACACACACACACACACACACACACACACACACACACACACACACACACACACACACACACTTGCAGTACATATAGTATATATCACTTCCCAAACTTTACTAGCTGACGCTTTTGTGGCTTCCATGTTGATTCCTATCCCTCCCTCCAAACATTTTTATCATTATTATTTTCTGAATACAAGATTAAATACGAAGATGTATTTCACAAATAAAACCTCATTCAGTAAACCAGTTTATTTAGCCGTTTTAGCTGTGTCACCAATATGGAAGGGTAAATCAACATCTCACCAGTAACCGTACGAACATAGTTCATTGTCTTCATAGGTATTATCATGTGGTGGATGTGCTTGGTGCAGGGAGGAAACTCACAAAGAAGAAAAAAATGAGAAAAATATTTTTTAACTCTTGTTTATGCCTTCCTTTGGCCTCCTACCGCCCCCTTTTGCCTCACCGCCCCCAGGGGGTCCGTACCACCCACGCTGGAAGTAAATGCTCTAGATCTATCTGACTATTCTCTGTCTCTGTCTGCCTGTCTGTTTGTCTGTCTGTCTGTCTCTCTATGCGTGTGTGATTATTATAATTATATATCATTTTTTGCAGGTGTACGTGTGTGTGATTATGTGTGTGTGTGTGTGCGGACATAATACAAAAATACGCCACACATATGCTGGCACGCATGCGCGCTTGGGCCTGAGGGCAGCATGAGTTAAATTCGTTACTCAAAGGTTACGGCTAACCCTCTCGCCTGGTATTCTTGCGCTGGCTCTCGCACAGGTAAGATGTGCTTCCCATCTGTCCGCAGACGCCGTCGCACCTAAACCACTGCTGATCAGAGATCTGAAGCCAGCGATTTAGAAAGCTCGCTGACATGGCTTATCCGCGAGAAGCTGGTGCGCGGCCTCGAGCAACGACCTCAAGAAGAAGCTCGGTGGGAGCTTCGAGGTCGTCATGGTTCCTGCCGTCGCCCACGAGCTCCTCCGTCTGCTGGACGGCTAAGGGGCCGAGTTGAAATTAGCCAACATTCCTTCTCTCAGGAAGGATTTCGGAATGGACCAGGGTATAGACTCTCTCTTGGGAGTTGACTTTCGCATCTTTGGGATCCTCTAGCGAAGCGAAGGCTGACCTTTCTGCGAAAAAGGTCTTCTACACGGCCGTGTATACAGCGAGGACGCCATGTACGGCTTCCTGGTGATTCAAGGCGACCACCACACCTTGGTCGTGGGCACGCTGGCCTCGTTCAAGGCGAAGTTCGACAAGAGCTGGCGGAGGAGAGCCGCTACAACCACCTGAAGGTGGTGTACGAGAGCATGGAGAGAGCCTTCCACTCGGAGGACAAGCCCCCCTGGTCGAAAAGATCGTGGTGGCCGGCCCGCGCCCCATGAAGAGCCAGGTCCTGCAGCATCTCCCTCTCGTATTGAGCTCGCTGGCTGACCAACAGCTGGGCACCAGCGGACTTCAGCAGCTGCTTGGTCAGCTGAATGATCAGTGCTCGTCGTCCTTGGGAGATGAGAAGCAGAAGCTGAGGCAAAGGGATAGGAAGGAGACGAGGAAGAGCCAGGAGGGCGCCAAGAGAAGGGGCGGGATAGTCAAGCACTCGAACGAGAGGTCGAGGCGGGAGATGGAGAAGGAGAGGAAGCAGAAGGAGATGAAGTGTGTGTGTGTGCACGCGCGCGTGTGTGTAGTAATAGTAATAGTAACCTGAATGATGGGTCCTACAGGGATATGTAGATAGCGAGCGTAGGGTATAAGATAGACGAACAAGATATCTTCACTCCTTTATTGAAGCACAATGACAGAGTGAGGCAATCCCTAGGAGAGGTCTTGCTCTTTGGCTCCCTGTAGGGAGCCAAAAATAAAGAAGGAAGTGTTACATCAATAGCCTTGCGGAAGGGGAAAGACACCACAACACTGGTATGTCTGGTGTGACAGGAAGATATTTACAAACAGGTAAAGCAATGGACATGCTGACATGCATGAATATGTGTATGTGTGGTAATATATGCATATGAAATATATGATATTGTATAAGTTATGTAGAATATAACAATAGATACATAGTATAACATCAGCATACATATTTCAGTAACATCATACGTATTTGTGTGTTTATCAGGGAGGTCTCTGTGTGTTTGTTTGTGAGTAAGTGTGCCCATGCGTGTGTGTGAATGTGTGTGTGTGTGTGTGTCTGTAAAAATCGGGACGGTATGTGTTTGTATGAGTGTGTTTATGTGTAAAAACACCAGGAAAGTATATTTACGTATTTTAGTTCTCGTTTTTCTAATTGTTAAAAAAAATCGTTCATTTAGCGTGTCTGTATTAAAGATATAAAATATTCACATGTAACTATCAAGCTATATCAAGACTACTGAGCATTTATGATACAACAGCGAGCGATTATTCAATGTTTATTGGGAAAGTTATTAAGGGAAGCGCGTAGTAAGGGATTTCATGATATCGTTTGATTTAAACAAGGAACCACCAAGCAATAGCCTTGTATCGCCTTCAAAATACTGTCAGATAGTATGTTCGTGTGTTATCCTCTAGAATAGAATGCAAGGCCCTTTTTCCATTGTTTTTACTTAGAAGTTAAGTAGTGTTGTTTTGGGCTATAGTGCAAAGTGGCGGTTATTATTTAAGGAAGAATGTTGTGTTTTACTAGTTATTTAAAAGGTCACAGTGGAACGTTTTTGACATTTATCTATTTTACGTTTAGTTTTAGTATCTTAACTTTAACTTTAACTCGTATTATTAGTGTCCTTTCATGTTCAGTTTCATTTGATAAATGTAAAAGTTTTATTTCTTTTTTTTCACAAACCTCTGCTAGCTATATTGGCTCTACCACTCTCTTATGTTTTCTGGAATTAATGAAAATGATAGACAACGCCCCTACCAAACATCGACGCCCCATGCATGA
>NC_061833.1:18190819-18193319 GCF_019202785.1 Penaeus chinensis | reverse complement strand
TTTTTTTTGGGATGTATAAGTACGTTAACTTTTTAAAAATGTAGAATCAAATTGCCTTACATTAGGGAAGGAATTACCTTACATTTAGTGCAGGGAAAGGTGTTCTCTCCTTTGGGTTAGAGGAAATATAGGGAATGTTATTAATCTTTATTATCACTAATTACGTGTGTTATTACTTCTTTACTGCTAACTGCTGATTATCACTAATTGTACTTAGGATAGAATACTGCTAATTGCCTGTAAAAGCTACCAATGGAGATATTGAATGGTCAACTCTTATTTCTGCATCGGACGAAAAGAAAAAAAAGAAAGAAAGAAAGAAAGAAAAAGATCCGTAATGTTCCCTGAAAATACTTTTGGAAAAAACTGTAAAAGCTTCCGGAAATTTATTCCAGCTTCGCTTAAACGTGATCGATTATCGATGAATTAATCACAAACATGAGACTTACGTAGGACAAAAATACCATCATGCAATGCAGTCTCTAATGAAAATCTTAAGGAGAAACAAAGCGTAGATTTCCCTGCCGTGAAGCTCATTAGCCGCTATCCTTCACTGAGATATATTCCAGCACGGCAGCTCTACAGGAATCTTTCCCTACAATGGCGAATTCTGGCAGAGAAGAAAGAGGCATTCGTGAGATCCCCGGCCTTATGGAAATGTTTGCAGGGAAGGTCTAGGGAAATATTCCGAGTGTAATATATGATTTCGAGGAAAAAGGGAGGGCGAGAGACAGAGAAGGGGAAGGGACGCGAGTGAATTCCAGGCACATCCTGACTGCTCTTTCGGGAGGAGAGGGAACCTTTGGCTGACATATAAGGTTCATGAAATGTCCCTCTTATGATCGTGAGTCAACGGGTGAAATCATGGTGCAGAATTAATCATTCAAATCGTAGAGAATCATGCGAAATCATGCAAAATCAATCATGCAAATCACCCAAAATCCATGCAAAATCACGGAAGGAACGTGTGAATAAAAAGATTCATACATATTTGATTACAGACGATGCCTTCGTGGCCTGCAAACCATTAACCATTATTATTTCATCTTTCTCTCGATCGCAACTGAAATATAAAGGAAGGAGCCATTCACATGTGGAATCATACATCAAAGTTTAGAAGAGAGATGGAAGGTTGGAGAAACGGGAGGCAGAATCCACGATTCAGACGAAGGTGAATAATATATCTGTTTATCTAATAATTTATTCATTCATTTTTTTTTGTATTTGCTTCCTCACGTGCTCATTGATTCACTCATTCATTCATTCATTCATTTTTTTTTTACTTGCTTCCTCACGTGCTCATTCATTCACTCATTCATTCATTCATTATTATTTTTTTACTTGCTTCCTTACGTGCTCATTCATTCACTCATTCATTCATTCATTATTATTTTTTTACTTGCTTCCTTACGTGTTCATTCATTCACTCATTCATTTATTTATTCACTTTTTTTTTATTTGCTTTCTTACGCACATGCTTTCTATTTTGTTTGTTTATCTACTTTTTTTTTCTAGATTTTGGGTCAGAGAAAAGTGAATAATGAACTTATTTATCCATTTGTTTAAATCTGTTTTTCTATTCCTTCATATATACGTCATTTATTTATTAATTTACTTACTTCCTTACGCACATGTTTTCTTTCTTTCTGACTTTCTTACTTACGTGCTTTCTTTCTTTCTAACTTATATACTTACTTATTTACGCACCTGCTTCCTTTCTTTCTGACTTACTTACTTACTTACTTACATGTTTTCTTTCTTTCTTACTTACTTACTTATTTACTTACGCACATGTTTTCTTTCTTTCTGACTTACTTACTTATTTACTAACGCACATGTTTTCTTTCTTTCTGACTTACTTACTTATGTTTACGCACATATTTTCTTTCTTTCTGACCTCCTTACTTACTTACTTACGCACATGTTTTCCTTCTTTCTGACTTACTTACTTATGTTTACGCACATATTTTCTTTCTTTTTGACCTACTTACGCACATGTTTTCTTTCTTTCTGACTTACTTACTTGCTTATTTATTTATTTTTTTTAGATTCTGGATTAGAGGGAAGTGAATAATGCACTTGTTTACCCATTCGTTAATTCACTGATTAAAGCAAAAAATTGACCTCATGGATGCAAACTAGCGCAACACCTTTAAAGATTGCTTTAAAGTGAAAGCTGTTAGTGGCCACAGAAAGGTCAGAAGTGATCTTGAATTATACCACAGAATGCAAAGTTGTAAACTCGCTCTGACAGCCGTTCCTTTGAGATTTTAAAGGTAGAATAAGGTAATAGATTTTAGACTGAATATCCAAAAAAGTTTATTTCTTGACCACGGATGAAATTATGACTTGGCCAAATGAATGATTAGTTCAGTATGAGGATAAGGGAGGGAGATAAAGTATAAGGTAAATGGGAGAGACAAAGTGAGCTTGAGGTAAAAATCTTTTCCAACTTTTGAAACTTTTGCAAAAACTGAGGAACACTTAAATATTACAAGCA
>NC_061833.1:18178319-18180819 GCF_019202785.1 Penaeus chinensis | reverse complement strand
TCGGTTCGAAGGGTCGTTTCGAAGGGTCAGGTCGAAGGGTCGTTTCGAAGGGTCGGTTCGAAGGGTCGGTTCGAAGGGTCGGTTCGAAGGGTCGGGGCGAAGGGTCGGGTCGAAGTGTCGGTTCGAAGGTTCGGTTCGAAGGGTCGAGTCGAAGGGTCGGTTCGAAGGGTCGAGTCGAAGGGTCGAGTCGAAGGGTCGGTTCGAAGGGTCGGGTCGAAGGGTCGAGTCGAAGGGTCGGGTCGAAGGGTCGAGTCGAAGGGTCGGGTCGAAGGGTCGGGTCGAAGGGTCGGGTCGAAGGGTCGGTTCGAAGGGTCGAGTCGAAGGGTCGGTTCGAAGGGTCGAGTCGAAGGGTCGGTTCGAAGGGTCGGGTCGAAGGGTCGGGTCGAAGGGTCGAGTCGAAGGGTCGGTTCGAAGGGTCGGGTCAAAGGGTCGGGTCGAAGGGTCGGTTCGAAGGGTCGGTACGAAGGGTCGAGTCGAAGGGTCGAGTCGAAGGGTCGGGTCGAAGGGTCGGGTCGAAGTGTCGGTTCGAAGGGTCGGTTCGAAGGGTCGAGTCGAAGGGTCGAGTCGAAGGGTCGAGTCGAAGGGTCGGGTCGAAGGGTCGGGTCAAAGGGTCGGGTCGAAGTGTCGGTTCGAAGGGTCGAGTCGAAGGGTCGAGTCGAAGGGTCGGGTCGAAGGGTCGTTTCGAAGGGTCGGTTCGAAGGGTCGAGTCGAAGGGTCGAGTCGAAGGGTCGGGTCGAAGGGTCGGGTCAAAGGCTCGGTTCGAAGGGTCGGGTCGGTTCGAAGGGTCGGTTCGAAGGGTCGAGTCGAAGGGTCGGTTCGAAGGGTCGGGTCGAAGGGTCGAGTCGAAGGGTCGGTTCGAAGGGTCGGTTCGAAGGGTCGGGTCGAAGGGTCGAGTCGAAGGGGCGGTTCGAAGGGTCGAGTCGAAGGGTCGAGTCGAAGGGTCGGTTCGAAGGGTCGGGTCGAAGGGTCGGGTCAAAGGGTCGGGTCGAAGGGTCGGTTCGAAGGGTCGTTTCGAAGAACCGGTTCGAAGGGTCGGGTCGAAGGGTCGAGTCGAAGGGTCGGTTCGAAGGGTCGGGTCAAAGGGTCGGGTCGAAGGGTCGAGTCGAAGGGGTCGGGTCGGAAGGGTCGGTTCGAAGGTAGGGTCGAAGGGTCGGGTCAAAGGGGTCGGGGTCGAAGGGTCCGAGTCGAAGGGTCGGGTCGAAGGGTCGGTTCGAAGGGTCGGTTCGAAGGGTCGGGTCGAAGGGTTGAGTCGAAGGGTCGGGTCGAAGGGTCGGGTCGAAGGGTCGGTTCGAAGGGTCGGTTCGAAGGGTCGGGTCGAAGGGTCGGGTCGAAGGGTTGAGTCGAAGGGTTGGGTTGAAGGGTCGGGTCGAAGGGTCGGGGTCGAAGGGTTGAGTCGAAGGAGGGTCGGGTTGAAGGTCGGGTCGAAGGGTCGGGTCGAAGGGTTGAGTCGAAGGGTCGGGTCGAAGGTCGGGTCGAAGGGGACGGGTCGAAGGGTCGGGTCGAAGGGTTGAGTCGAAGGGTCGGGTTGAAGGGTCGGGTCGAAGGGTCGGGTCGAAGGGTTGAGTCGAAGGGTCGGGTTGAAGGGTCGGGTCGAAGGGTCGGGTCGAAGGGTTGAGTCGAAGGGTCGGGTTGAAGGGTTGAGTCGAAGGGTCGGGTCGAAGGGTCGGGTCGAAGGGTCGGGTCGAAGGGTTGAGTCGAAGGGTCGGGTTGAAGGGTCGGGTCGAAGGGTTGAGTCGAAGGGTCGGGTTGAAGGGTCGGGTCGAAGAGTCGGGTCGAAGGGTTGAGTCGAAGGGTCGGGTCGAAGGGTCGGGTCGAAGGGTCGGGTCGAAGGGTTGAGTCGAAGGGTCGGGTTGAAGGGTCGGGTCGAAGAGTCGGGTCGAAGGGTTGAGTCGAAGGGTCGGGTTGAAGGGTCGGGTCGAAGGGTCGGGTCGAAGGGTCGGGTTGAAGGGTTGAGTCGAAGGGTCGGGTCGAAGGGTCGGGTCGAAGGGTCGGGTCGAAGGGTTGAGTCGAAGGGTCGGGTTGAAGGGTCGGGTCGAAGGGTCGGGTCGAAGGGTCGGGTCTAAGAGTCGGTTCGAAAGGTTGGTCGGCGCTTAGATGGTTTTCTAAAGGTTTGTGTCTATGTTTATGTTTCTGAAAAAATTACATACACGAACAAACACACACACACACACACACACACACACACACACACACACACACACACACACACACACACACACACACACACACACATACATATATATATATAATTGTGTGTATGCTTGTATGCGTGTCTGTATGTATATGCGTGTATGTGTGCTATAACTGTCTGTGTGCACATGTTTCCACTTCTATGTGAATATCTGTTTGTGTATTGTTAGTAAATTATCAATTCTCACATCTCTGGCGTTTCTCAAATAACATTAAAGCTGGCAGGGCGGAAGCAAGCCAATAAAAGGTGGAAACTGTTAGGAACTTTTCGACCATGAATATTCTCTTATACTGAGACTGATACTGAATC
>NC_061833.1:18160819-18163319 GCF_019202785.1 Penaeus chinensis | reverse complement strand
TTGTATTGTAGGAGGCGGACACCTTTGGTTAACATTCCTCCCCTCTTGGTTTTGATAGCCTCCCGCAATTTATGTAGCAGTGAAGTTTGTAAGCTAATGTAATTGTAGTACCTTTTGACAGTATATCCATCTTCATTACTCCATGGTACGAAAAGAGAAAGTGTAACGCGTGCTTTTTTTTTGGGATATACATACATACATACATACATATATATATGTGTGTGTGTGTGTGTGTGTGTGTGTGTGTGTGTGTGTGTGTGTGTGTGTGTGTGTGTGTCACCGCCGTGGCATATGTGTAAGCGCGTCGAACTGCCGTTGATTAAGAAGGGCATCCAGTCAGGTAAGGGTGGCACTGCCAAATAACCTCTCAATAGGGAATTGAGAGAGGCCTGTGTCCTGCAGTTGGGTGAATGGCTGTGTACATATTTATATATATGTATGGATATATATATATATATATATATATATATATACATATACACATACTGCCACGATGGTCCAGTAGTTAAAGCACTGGATTCCGACCCGAGTTCAATTCCCGTCGCGGCGGTCGTAAAAATGCCTGCACTTGATTACTGGCTTGAGCCCGATCCCACGGCGAGAAAACGACATATCGCCTCGAGAAGTTAAAAACGCAGGTGTCGTAGGGGAAGTCACCGCCGTGACACAAGTGTTAGCGCGCCGAACCGCGGTTGATTAGGTAGGGCATCCAATCAGGCAAGGGTGACACTGCCATATAACCTCTCAACAGTGAATTGAGAGAGGTTTGAGATGTCCTACAGTGAATGGTTGTTAAAAAAAAAGAAACAAAAATATATACACACATGTATATATACATATGCACACACACACACACACACACACACACACACACACACACACACACACACACACACACACACGTCTATGTGTATGCTGTGTGTGTGTGCATGTATGTGTATATATATATATGTATGTATGTATGTATGTATGTGTGAAAGTAAATGTGTGTGTGTGTGTGTGTGTGTGTCTGTGTGTGTGTGTGTGCGTGTGTATGTGTGTGTGTGTGTGTGTGCGTGTGTGCGCATGCATCCGCTGTATTTGTCCGTGCATAGATTATCAAAATTCAGTTCAGCAGGAAGAGAACTTATAAAGCATACATGGAACGAATATGTTTAATCTGTAACACGAGGTCAGGGCGGCGTAGTAATCAAGCAAATTGCTGAAGTAATTTGTGGCCTCAAAAATGTAATATCATTGAGTGTATGGCAGTGCAATGTGTGCGCCAGTAAAGCAAGTCGCGGTGTCTTATTGCAACCAATAAGACTATATATTTGTTGCCATTTTAATTTACTTAATTCGATATTCTTATTTCACTGTTTTAGGTAGAACTGCTGATCAAACATTATTCTAACTAAACTACCTTTCATATACCATCATACCTGCATTCCCAGCAAGAGTGTATTTCGAACGTCTTATATCTAAAATCTCTGAACGAATATCCGCCTTATAGATATATTTCAACAATGCAGCATCCCAGAAGCCCAGGACAGCAGAGGAAACCCCCTTCCACTAATACATTAAATAATTAATTGGCTGCAGATATTCCCAGTAGACGGGGAGCCAAGTAAGGTAATATTCTGTCACCTCGAGCTACGCTTCAGAACCGCGTTAACATCGTCACCTAATAATTAATCATTATCCGGGGAGAGAAGCTTCACACCAATCGCCAGGAGACCATTATCGGATGTTCCTCTTCTCTCCTCTCTCTCCTCCTGTCCCCTCCTCCCTCTCTCTCTCCTCCTGTCCCCTCCTTCCTCCCTCTCCTCCTTGTCCCCTCCTTCCTCTCTCTCCTCCTGTCCCCTCCTTCCTCTCTCTCCTCCTGTCCCCTCCTTCCTCTCTCTCCTCCTGTCCCCTCCTTCCTCTCTCTCCTCCTGTCCCCTCCTTCCTCTCTCTCCTCCTGTCCACTCCTTTACCCCTCCTGAGCCTTCCCCTCTACGCTACGCCTCCTGATTTCTACTCCCGTCCTCCTTCTTCTAGTTTTTATGCCCCCCCCCTTTCTTCTCTACCCCACCTGCTCCTCCTTCCTTCCTCTCTTTTTCGTCTTCGCCTTCGTCCTCGTCTTCGTCTCCGGCCTCGTCTTAGTCCTCATCTTTCCTCTCCCCCTAGCCCCCCTTCCAACCTCTCTCTCTCTCCTCTTTTCCCTCTTTCTTCTGCTTTCCTTAACCCCCTTCCCACCTCTCTCCTTTTCCCTCTTTCTTCTCCTCTCTTTATCCTCCTGCCCCTTTGCTCCTCCTCCTGCACCCCTAACCCCCTCGCCTCTCCCCACCTCCTCCCTCATCAACACCTAACCGACGCCACACCATCGCTTAATGCCCCTACTTAGTGCCCCAACTTAATGCCTTCACCAGAGAGTACCCTCCCCCCTCTTCCCTCTCTCTCTCTCCCTTCCTCCTTCCCTCCCTCTCTCCCTTCCTCCTTCCCTCTCTCCCACCCTCCCTCTCTCTCTCTCCCTTCCTTC
>NC_061833.1:18150819-18155819 GCF_019202785.1 Penaeus chinensis | reverse complement strand
AAAGCCACCAATTTGTAAAAATCCCCCTCTCGAATTAGTTTTAAAATTAAAAAAAAAAAGGTTTTCCCCGTCTTTTTTGTTTCCTTTTTCCAAAAAACCCATTTTTTTTTATAATTTGATTTAATTTGGGGTTTATTTGATTTTTTTTAAAAGGGTCTTAAAGAAAATTGCGTTTTGTGTGTAAAAATTTGTGTTTTGGGCGTGTAATTATGAGTGGGGTTTAAGTATGGGTGCGTGTAAGAAAATGAGTGCGTGTAATATGAGGGGGTGTAAGTTTTAGTCTTTGTAAAATATGAGTGCGTGAAGAAATGAGGCGTGTATATATGGGTGCGTGAAAAGGAAGATGGGAAAACGTAAGTATAAATAAACGAAAAGTTTTTAAGTGGCAGTTTTTTTTAAGAGTGCACGTAAAAAGAGTCCCGGTAAGTATGAGTGCAAGTAAGAAAGGAAGTGCACGTAATATGATCCCAAGGTTAATATAAGTGAAAGAAGTATAAATTTGCGTGTAAGTATGAGTGCGTGTAAGTAGGGGAGTGAAACAAAAAGTAGGATTTCCCTTTTAAGTATGAGTGCGGGGGTGTATAAAGTGTGTGTAATTTATGAGGGGGTGTAAAGAAAATTGGAGTAAAAGAAAGTATGATAAAAATGAAAGTATGAGTGGGGTTTTAAGTATGAGTGGTGTAAAAACGAGTGATTTGTAAGTATGAGTGGTGAAACAAGTATGAGGCCCCAAAAGTTTGATTTGCACGAAAAGTATGATTTAACAAAGTTTAAATGAAACTAAGTATAGTAAAAATAAGTAGATAAAGGTGTTTTGAGTGAAACAAAAGGGATGAGTGGGTAAGTAGGGAAGGTTGGTGTGTAAGTACGAGTGAGTGTAAGTATGAGTGCGTGTAAGTATGAGTGCGTGTAAGCAAGTATGAGTGCACGAAAGGTATGGGGTGCACGAAAAGGATGATTTCACGTAAGAAATGATCCCACGAAGTATGAGTTCACGTAAGTATAAAGTGCCCCAAAGGGGGGTCCCCCGAAAAGTATGAGGCACGAAAGAAATAAAGTGAAAACGAAAGTAAAGTGCAGGGTAAGTATGAGTGCACGAAAAAAAAGAAGGGGGAACGTAAGAAAGAGTGCACAAAAAAGTATGCGTGCACGTAATATAAAGGGGCAGTAAGTATGAGGGGCACGTAATTTATGACTGCAGTAAGTATGAGTGCAAGTAAGTAAATGCACGTAATATGATTCCCACTAAGTATGAGTGCACGCAAGTATGGAGTGCACTAAGAAAAATGAGTGCACGAAAGAAAAGATTGCACGTAAGTATGAGTTCGTCAGTGTTCTCGAATGGTTAAAAGGGTGCCAAGGGAAGTTTAAGGGAAATTCCTGAGTTTTAAAGTCAGAAAGGCGGGGGAAACCTGACCAAGCAGCATTTTTATTTATCTATTTATTTAGTTATTATTATTTTTTGTTGAGGGGGCGAGGGGGGCGGGGGGGGGGCGAGGGGGGGAAATTTTGATCAAAATAGATTCCTTTATTTTGTATGGTTCTTTCCTTTCTTTTTCTTTTTTTGTTTTTCGTTTTGTTATTTTTTTTAATTTAAATTAAATTTATTTATTTATTTTTAAAATAGAATAAGAATTAAAAACGGGTTCTTTTCCCCCAACAAACGAAAAAATTTGTTTCATATTTGAGGAGAAAAAAAAAATTAATAAAAAAAAAGAAAAAAAAAAAAAAATTGATGCAAAGCCCGAGTTTTTTTTTTTTTTTTTTTTTTTTTTTTTTAGCCCCCTTTTCCTCCGGTAGGGGTACCCCATACGCAGCCACATACAAAAAATAAATGGAGTATTCTCGCATAGGAGGCAGATCAAAAGAAGGAAAAAAAAAAGGAAAAAACAACAAAAAAACAAGGTTTCTGAGCTCCAAGTAGGCCATTGGAGGGGGTAATCCATGGACATTATCACATCGTCACTGTACTAAAAACCCCTTATAAACAGTGAAATTCCTTGCAAATTCCCTCTACCCCGCCGCCACAAAACACCCCGAAACCAAAAAATCATTTAAAAACCGCTTTCAAAAAGTTCCACAAAATAGACTTTGACGGGAAAAAAGTACCACGAAATAAAATGTTTCTGTGTCTACCAATAAGGGGCCCGTCGAATGAAAGTACAGTACCTTTTCGAAAAAAAAAGCCTATAAAATATAAATAAAATAATGATGTCACCAACCACAAAACCAAACACACAAACAAAACACACCCACACACACCAAAACACACACACACAAAAACCAAAACCCCCAAAACAAACACACACAAACATATATATAAATATATATAAATATATGTATAATACTTTTTGTTGAGGGGGTCTCCTCTCTCTTTCTCCCTCTCTTTCTATTTCTTTCTTCAGATAATAAACACCAACTCTTGTGAAAAGAAAAACCTTTTATCAACAATTCTTACATACAAATATAAAATGTCTCTATCCTACCTAATCCCGTAACAAGTGGCGCCCTGAACACATAAGTAGGTGAAAGGAGGCCACAAAGAAAGAAAGGTTGAGAAACACTGCCGTAGGACAGGCGATCATGCTGGATATGTCTTCTCCCCACCCCCCCGCTCTCCCCCTTTTTTTCTTTTTTTCCCTTTTTCCCTTCTCTTTTCTCCCCCTCCCCCTCCTCTCTTTTCTTTTCTCTTTCTCTTCTCTCTTCCTCTCTCCCCCTTCTCTCTCTCCCTTTTTTCTTCTTCCCTTTTCTCTCTCCCCTTCCTTTTCCCCTCTCCCCCTCTTCTCTCTCTCTTTTTTCCCCTTTCCCTCTCCCCCCTCTTTTTCTCTTTTTTTTCTTTTTTTCTCCCCCTTTTTCTTTTTCTCCCCCCTTCTCCCCCTTCCCCCCTCTTTTTCCTTCCTCTCCCCACTCTCTTTTTCTCTTCCTTCTCCATTTCCCCCTCTTTCCCTTTTTTTTCCCTTTCCCTTTCCCCCTTTCCCCCCCTTCCCCTCCTCCCCCAAAGGTTGAAATGAAAGAAACTCGTACCTGCTAGAATATTTTCGAAACATGAAGTATTTTTTTTCTTTTTTATTGCCATATAAAATTTTGTGTATGAGCAGGGCTGTAAAATATTACATAATATATGAAAAAGGTTTTTTTTTTATTAAATGGGGGATAAATGACAAACCCAATGGCAATAACAATAAAAATAATGCTAACAATCGTAATACTGTAATAAAAATTCTGATAATCATAAAGCTATAAGCTGAAGGTGATTACGCTAGCCATAATACAACAGATAATAATATCCACAACACATAAAAAAAGCAATTACTATAACCGTCCTATTACCAACATTAACTTTAAAAGCAATTATCAGCAGCAAATGTGTCTTTTAAAAATTTTTTGTAAGGGAAAAACCGAAACCCCCCTCGGACTTTGCCCGCTGTGGTGGCCCCTAGCAATAATTTTTCGCCACGGTTAAAAACTAAATTTTTAGCGGCCCCAAAAATTCCCCCCCCAAAAAAGAATTTTGCCTTTGGCCAAGCATCACATATATCGCCATGCAACGCGAGGGCTGACTGAGTTAGCAGCGACAGAGGCGAGGCTGTTAATGCCCGGCAGAAGTTTTAGAGGTCGGAGAGAGGAAGTTCCTAATACAGTAGAGGAGTGTTACCTGGGAGACCGGGTGAGGTTCGAGCTGCGAGGCACGCTGTCGCTCTCACGTCTCCGCGTGGATGTATGTATGTTAGGATAGACGAAAATGGATATGTATATCCATGTTCGTGTATTTGGTTTGTGTTTCCTTGTGTGTATGTATGTATGTATGTATGTATGGATGTATGGGGAAAAGTAAAGTATGTATTTTAAATTTTTGTATGTATACATATATGCTAATATATAGATATTAAAAATTCATATATGTGTGTAAACATATATGTCCCCCTTTTTATATATATATTAAAATTTATATAAATATATAAATAATAATATATATAATAATATTTTATATATTTATATTATATAATATATATAAAAAAAAATATATATATATTATATATATAAATAAATAAAATTTTATATACACACAAAAAATATTTTATTTATATCATACAACACAAAAAAACACACACAAAACACAAAAAACACAAAAACAAAAACACACCACAAAACAAAACAAAAAAAAACACACACAAAAATAAGAAAAGGGGAAAAAGAAAAAGAAAATCCTTTTAAATTAACCCTTTTCATCCAGGGGAAATCCATACCTAGCTGTTTTAAAAAAAAGCCCCGGGGGCGCTAAGAGGGGCTTTGGGGGAAAAAGGGGCCCTTTAAATGCAGGGGAAGAAGGGGGGGGAAAAAAATATGGATACATCCCACAATGCAAAAAAAATTTTAAAGGGGGAAAAGAGGGAAAAGGGGTGGGGGACAAGGTGGGCGAGGAGAGTTAAAATTTTCTAATTTAAGCCCAAGGGGATTCACTGTGGATAAGGTCGAAGAGTGATCAACCCGTGGATGAAAACCGAAAAGGGTTTAAAAAATTCCCCCCTGTGGATAAGGTCAAAAGGGTGAGGCACTGTGGAAAGAAGCCAAAGGAAAAGGGGTCACTGTGGATTAAAACCAAAAGGGGATTCCCCTTTGGAGAAGCCCAAAAAAAATTAGTCACTGGATGAAGCCGATGGAAAGGATTTACTGGGGGATGAAAACCGAAGGGTTAGTCACTGTGGATGAAGCCAAATGATGAGTCACTGTAGACGAAACCAAATGATGAGTCACTGTAGACGAAACCAAATGATGAGTCACTGTAGACGAAACCAAATGATGAGTCACTGTAGACGAAACCAAATGATGAGTCACTGTAGACGAAACCAAATGATGAGTCACTGTAGACGAAACCAAATGATGAGTCACTGTAGACGAAACCAAATGATGAGTCACTGTAGACGAAACCAAATGATGAGTCACTGTAGACGAAACCAAATGATGAGTCACTGTAGACGAAACCAAATGATGAGTCACTG
>NC_061833.1:18133319-18140819 GCF_019202785.1 Penaeus chinensis | reverse complement strand
GTTTTGTGTTTTTACTCGTTTCTTTTATTCAGACTTTTCTGTCTATTTTTACGATCTTTTACTTTCTCCTCGTTTCATCTTTTACTTGTTTTAATTTGGTTGTTAGTTTTTCTCATTGTTTTTATTCCCTTCTAGCGTATTTTAAAGTAATTCTTAAGCCATTCTGGCGTATTTTTAGGTATTTCTTTAGCCATTCTGGCGTATTTTAAATAATTCTTAAGCCCTTCTGGCGTATTTTAAAGTAATTCTTAATCTGGCAGTTGATTTTTTTTCGAGGAACGAACAGGGCTTCTCATTTTCCTTGGCTCTTGAGCCTGAAGTCTCTCGCCTCTCGGGTGGCCTCATTTGGGTTCCTTTTTCACATACCCTTACACCTTTGAATAAATATATATATTTTGTAAAGTTTGGAAAATAATCGGATGAAGCTAAATCGGGGCTGTAAGGTGGATGTCGGACGATTTTCCATCGAAATGCACGCAGCACAGCTCTTCTCTGCCGAGCGTCGTGAGCGGGTGAACTGTCATGGTGGAAGAGTACGCGTTGATGCACTTTTCCAGGGCGTTTTTCTGAGATTTTTGGACATTTTTCTTATTCATATTAAGCAGGTGTAATTGCTTTCTTGCATTCGAGGAAGTCAACCAGCAAAATCCCCTCTGCATCCCAGAAGACAGCGGCCATGACCTTTCCTCTTGAACGCTCAGATGCTGCTTTGACTGGTCCACTTCCCCCTCTGGGCAGCCACTGCTTTGGTTGGATTTTGATCCCGGGATCGTACTGGGAAAACCGTGTTTCATCCCCTGTCATAATTCTCTCTGGAAAAGCTCCAGAGTCCTCATCCCACCTGTTCAATTTTTCCATTGAAAAGTCTACCATTGTTTGCTTCTGATCTGGGCACAACAGCCTGGGGACCCATCGAGCGGAAAGCTTGCTTAGCCCCAAACTCTCCACCAGAATTGTGTGTGCAAGGAGATGCTGAGTGTGTCTGCTACTGATTCAGTGGTTATATTTATTCAGTGGTCTATCCTTTTCAATCATCTCGCGAACAGCATATTTTTTTTCCCACAAACTGACGTTGATGGCCTACCACTGCGGGACTCTTCTTCAATTTTGTTTCTTCCACTTTTGAACCGCCTTATCCATTTGTAGGTTGTTGATTTCTTTGGGGCATTGTCACCATAAACCTATTCCAGAGCGTCAATGATTTGCCTATTTTCCCAACCAAGTTTCACAATGAATTTAGTGTTTGTTCTGGCCTCGATTTTGGTGGATTCCATGTTACTTGACTGGCGGCGATACATTATTACCTGGATTTAAGGGTTCATGTTTGAACACGTTGTAACACGTTGGTACACGAATGTTCAGGAGCATTTAAATCAAAATCCTTCCAGATGATTTTTCACTTTTCACTTTTTGAAGCCTCCTTGTGTATACACATACACATATATACATATGTATATATACATATATATGTATATATATGTATGTATACATATATATGCATATACATAAATACATACATATATATAAATATATATATGTTTAGATATGTATTATATATATTTACATTATCTATACATATGTGTGAATATATATATATATATATATATATATATATATATATATAGATATATGTGTATTTATATATACATATATATGTATATGCATCTATATATACATATATATGCAAATACATACATAAATTCACATATATCTATACACATATACACACACACACATATATAGATAGATAGATAATTTATATATACACACACATATGCATATATATATATGTATATATATTTATATATATGTATATATATTTATTTATATGTATATATATTTATATATATGTACATATATTTATATATATGTATATATATTTATATATATGTATATATATTTAAATATATGTATATATATTTATATATATGTATATATATACATATACATATTTACATGTGTGTATATATGTATATATGTATATGTATATATATTCATATATATTTATATATATACATATATTCATCAACATACATACATATATATATATATATATATATATATATATATGACTATATATACACATATATATAAATGAATAAATATACATATATACAAATATATACATACACATACGATATATATGTATATATATACATACACACTTATAATATATACATATACATATATATGTATATATGTATGTATATATGCATGTATAAAATGTCTGACATCACCTGACAGATCAAACTTTGCTCTCGTGTATGATGAAGTTTGTAAACATCAGTATTTCCGACTTGACCAAAAGTTCCTTAAGGCACCATTCATCCTTATGCAAACTGATCGTCTCGGTAGAACTATAAAGCCGAAAAATAAATAATATATAATAACACGGCGATGCAATTGATATAAAAGGATTAAACGGAGTGAAACAGGGCATTCGAAGGACGGTCTTAAATGCGAACGGAAATGGGATAACAAGGTATAGTATTTCTTTCTGCCGTCCAGCGTTACCGACCTCGGTTAATGAACTCTACCTTTACCCTGAAACGAATCCGTGCCAAACAAAAACAAAAACAAAAAAACAAAAAGTTATCGCAAAGTCATCTACATATAGCGACAGTTCTTTCCTCATCAATGATACAAGAACACGACTTCTATTACACACACACACACACACACACACACACACACACGAACACACACACACACACACGCACACACACACACGCACACACACACACACACACACGCCCCCCCCCCCCCCCCCGCACACACATATATTCGCATGAGCATAGATGCAAATGCCAATTCCAAGTGACTGCGCTGTTCTGAATCGCTTTGATGTTCCTCGCGCCATAGGGGACTTTATTGCATTTTTTTTTTTTTTTTAAGGACGAACCTTTGCCCCGAAAACCTTCCAGAATTGTACTTTATCCCGTATGAATTAAACGTTATTGCATAGTATAGGTCACTGGTGGGAAAGGGATTTTGTTTCTCTTGTTAGCTTGGGTGTATTCTTGTTGCTTTATGGGTGCATGTATGCGGGTCAGTATGTTATTTTATATATGTATATATATGTATATATGTATACATACACAGATATACATATATATAAATAAATATATTTGCGCGTTTATGTGTATTCGTTTATATATTCATACATATTATATATATATCCGTTTATCAGAATCTTTTATTTTACCACATTCTCTTTATTCTAATATCTAACACATCTAAAAGCTTTTTTTTTTTTTGCTTTTTTTTCATAGCATTTCCGAAACCCTAATACGTGTTTCCCCTTTCCGCTCAAATTACTGGAACCTGTTGAAACATCTTTTCGGTTTGTATCAGATTGTATGCCTCTACCTTGATACGTGATACACTCAGACCAGCCAATCAGAGCGCGATATTTTTCAGATATATTTCATGTGACCTCGAATAGGGACTTATATTTTTATTAATTGCGAAATGCATCGTAAGTTTATTGATAAAAAGGAAAAGAAATATAAATGTGCAAAAAATGTTTCTGTGCCTTTTTAGCAGTACATCAAATACATGTTCACTGGATATGGGTAAAATTTGAAGTCAATTATGACGGTCATTGGAACGACATGGTTAGAATTTTCAACGTGTTCGAGTCATATGACGTGGTATTGGCTTCGGCGGCTTGAATGTCTTGAAAATCATTCTGTACCTCTATAACAGGCTTAAAGATATCAAAGAATAGGCTGTGAATCTTGACTTGTTTATATAATCAAATCAAGACAAGTAAATGCCTCAAGAACAATGTATGTAATATAAAAAAGTGTTTTGACTGAATCTGAGAAAAACATGAGAGTTTTGCGAAGCGAAGAGTGGTGTGTATAAAATCAGTTGCAGTGTATGAACTTTTTCTATTTTGATTTTTTGATTCCACAATGTTTTGGTTGTTATTAAAAATCGTCCCAAAAAAATCGACTTTTTCTTTATTGACAAACATCGATTATATCGTATTTTGTAGCGACCATGATACAACATGAAACAATGAATCAAAGTGTTACGGGTTTCGGGATGCTACAAAAAAGATCTTGAACCAAATTAGTCATTCGATAAGTCAGCAACATACCGATAACCTTGCAATCCATTTACCGCTGAGGTACGGCAAGACTATTTGTGATCGTGATTGCAACTTGCCTCTTGTTGTAGCACAATATGTTGCCGTGTTTTGCTGACCTTCTGCTATTGACAGCTCGCCTTCCTAATGCTTCCTTCCTCTATTCATGGGACGACTCGATCCATTTGTCATCGCTTTCGAAACGGTTTCATCCAGGATCCGAAACGGTTTCATCCAGGATCCGAAACGGTTTCAGCGCATATCGAACTGGTCCTGTTGACGCTTCGGGATTTGCGGTGTGGCGTTTTTCTGATTTATTTATTTATTTTTTAGTTTGTTTCTTAGCTATGTGTGTGTGTGTGTATGTGTGTGTGTGTGTGTGTGTGTGTGTGTGTGTGTGTGTGTGTGTGTGTGTGTGTGTGTGTGTGTGAGAGAGAGAGAGAGAGAGCGAATGTATATATATATATATATATATATATATATATATATATAATATATATATATATATTTATCTATTTATTTATATATATATTGAGAAGAGACAGAAGGAAAAATAAGGAATACAAGTGTGTGTATACTTAGCTGTGCCGGTTTATGCATATTCTCTCGTGTATACCATGGCAGTCTAGTGCAACCTGTGTATGCGCTGCGTTGGCGTGTGCCTGAGCGGTATTCTCCCCTTCCCCGCATGCAAATTCTGAGCTAAATCTACGTTCAGTTCCTGTCTTGTTTAGTCTGAGATCTCACTCTCCTGTATGCGCATAATGTGGTGTGAGGAGGACTAGATTCTTGAGCTCGTGTTTTTTTTTTGAGAAACAAACCTTGGTTTGAATTTTCATTCGTTTCGGAAAAAGATATGATACAGTCCAGAGATTGTGTATGTACTTCTATAATGCAACGACGGACCTTATAACCTTTATTACGAATCGGTCTCCGTAGCTAGAATATACCGTTTCCCATGTTATTCCATACCACGCGTCATGCATAGCGGCCGGGCGGTGCTATGGCGCGATACGGAGAGCTGGATTTGGCCTCTTTGGTAATTTGTAATTTGAACCGACGGTAAAGGAGAAGCAGTCAGGACACGCTGGGTCAGACACACATCCTGAGGGAAGTAATTGAACCAATACGGAGAACAAACAAAACTATTCTATTGAAGCTGGTTGAATCTCAGGCAGACAAGGAGAGGAAGTGAGACAGGGAGAGGGAGAGGGAGGGAGGAAAAGGGAGAGAGGGATTTATAGATAGATCTATAGATATACAGTACACACACACACACACACACACACACACACACACACACACACACACACATATATATAAGTATGTACCTGGGTGGTATGTATGTATACATGTATGCATGCATGCATTTATATATAAGATAGACAGAGATAAACAAACAAGCAGAGCATATAATATACATACACACGAACAATCAGACAGACAGACAGACAGACATACGAACTGAAACGGACTCAGAAACAGACAAATCCACAAATAAAATCCCGGTATTTCATAATATACCCGTCTTCCCTTCCAAGTCACAGGAGAATCCACACAGCCAGCCTCGACGCTCTCATCCAGACAGTGGTTGATACGAGCCGCGCTACGATTGGCACAGCGTGTAGCAGTTATATAAAGCTGTCAGTGGGAGGGTCTCTCAGTACATGAAGGGCAGGTGACAAAGGCCGGTGAAAATAAGGCTAAAATCCGAGGGATGTACACTTGTTGAGGGACGTGGCTGGCTGTTGTTGGGATTTCTTCTTTTTCTTCTTTGTCGTTTTCTTCTTCTTCTTTTTCGTCTTTATTGGTTTCTTCCTCTTTTTCTTCTACTACTTTTTCCTTCTCTCTCTCTGTCTCTGTCTCTCTCTCTCTCTCTCTCTCTGTCTGTTTGTCTGTCTCTCTCTCTCTTTCTATTTGTCTGTTCGTGTCTCCCTCTCTCTCTCTCTCTGTCTTTGTCTCTCTGTCTCTGTCTGTCTGTCTCTCTGTTTCTCTCTATTTCTCTCTCTTTGTGTTTCTGTCTGTCTGTTTGTCTGTCTCTGCCTCTCTCTCTCCTCCTATCCCCTCCTTTCCACCCTTCCTCACCAACACTTCCAAACACACTTCCCACCAAGAGAAGCCATGTTAATTCCCCCCCCCCCCCCCCACTCCCGACGTTGTCCTTGGCCAGAGCGCCTATTCCCCCTGTCCTACAAAAAACCTATTAAGCGTAATGGACCTTTTCCTTACATTTTAGCATATATTCCAACCCGACACGATATATCCATTATGCCGTTTATTGTATTTAGTCTTCATCGCTCTCTCCTCGCCCCTGTGAATTTTTATGGATGGGAAGATGATTTGAATTTCATTGAGAAACGTCACAATGCGGGGCTATTGATCTTCACACTGGTGAAGTCCGGGAGATCTTTTCAGTGGCGTTTGGGTTCATGAATTGATGTGGGTGGAGTTGTCTCTGCTTTATTTTATATATATGTTTATATATATGCATATATATATATGTTTATATATATGTATATATACATATACATGTATATGTATACATACTTGCATACATACATATCATTATATATGTAAATATATATATATATATATTATATATATACATATATATATATATATACACACATATATATATATATATATATATATATATATATATATATATATATATATATATGAATAGATGTACGTGGATTTTTCTTAGTTTTATGAGCTATATACATGTATACATTTGTATATATACATATACATGTATGTTTATAGATACATACATACATATATGTTAAAATATATGTATGAATATATATCTGTTTATATATATATATATATATATATATATATATATATATATATATATATATATATATGAATTACCCCATTCGCCCTGTATGGCAAGAATACATGCCGTGCCCAGGCTCTACAAGTGCTTAGTCACCAAGAAGTTGGTTATTAGCCCTACGTATCTCACCTGTGTTAGGCTTTCTATCGAGGGGAAGCCCGAAATATCATCCCCCAAGCGGAGGATGGCGGCTTAGGGCCGAAAGGAGAGAGGGGGCCCGTTCACTTCCCCTGTGTGGAGACACTGTCCCATGCCCCAGGTACACATCCCTTAGAAAATGGGTCTGGCTGTGTTGTTCTTGACATGAATAAAAAGAGTAATACAAATCACAACAGGTAAATAAAAGTATAAATACGACAAAAAAAAAAAAAAAAAACTTCCTGAAGGGAACGGGTACATAAAATTACTTGAACTTAAAAATGAATGGGGTATATCTGGCTGGTGCTGGCCAATAAAACTTGGTATGCCCTGTGTTAGCTTAAATGCTCACGTCCAGCAATGCCCTAACTGGCATGTAAAAATGGCTCAAACACAACCTTGTTCTTGCTGCTCCAGCGACGCC
>NC_061833.1:18115819-18120819 GCF_019202785.1 Penaeus chinensis | reverse complement strand
AAGGCGAAAGATATATAAAAATAGATAGATAGAGAGATAGATTGAGAGGGGGCTAGAAACCAGAGAAAGAGAGATATGTATAGAAATAGATAGATAGAGAGATAGATTGAGAGGGGGATAGAAAACAGAGAAGGATAAATAGATATGAAATAGATAGATAGAGAGACAGATTGAGTGGGGGATAGAAAACAGAGAAAGAGAGAGATAAAAATAAATAGATAGAGAAATAGATTGAGAAGGGGATAGAAAACAGAGAAGGATAGATAGATATAAAATAGATAGATAGAGAGATAGATTGACAGAGGAAAGAAAACAAAGAAGGATAGATAGATATAAAATAGATAGATAGATAGATGGATAGACAGATAGAAAGAGACACAGAAAGAGAGAAAGAGAGAAAGGGAAAGGGAAGGGAAGAAGGTCACCTCGTCATGCATATATAGTTATTTGCATAATTGCCACACGGTTCTTTCTGGTGATTATCATAATATCCCCATTAGTAGTATAAGTACTAATACAAGTGGAACGACGAAATCTACTGGTACTTTGACGCTGATATTAAGGGAAATGATCATTCTGATGGCAACCTTGACTTGTTTTTGCTGTTGATATTGTCAGTATTATTACGAATAAAATAAAAAATAAGATACAAATAAAAGAAAAAAGAAAACATTAAAAAATAAATTAAATAAAAGAAAAAAAGGAAATATAATTAAAAGTAAAAAAGAAAATACAAATAATAAACGAAAGATAAACGAATAAAGGAAAAGAGAAAATACACATAAAAGAAAAAAGAAAACATAAATAAAATATTAAAAAAACATTAAAAAGGGAAAAAACAAAGAAAATACAAATCATAAACAAAAAATAAACGAATTAAAGAAAAAAGAAAATACAAATAATAGAAAAAGAAAACAAATAAAATACAAAAAACTTAAAAAAAGAAAAACAAAGAAAACAAAAACAACAAACCTAAAAAAATAACCGAATAAAAGAAAGCCAGTTAGAAAAATATAAAAGGATTGCAAAGGTTGCAGGAATCCCTCGCAAAGAGTAATATTCTGGGTGACAGTGCAACAGCCTTGAATGCAAATGCAAGTGTTTTCCCCGTAAAAGCAAGTGCACATTGTCTCCTTATATAATTCTTTCTCTGCGTACTGTATACTGCAATTTTTTTTTTTTTTTTAATTCGTCTTTATTTCATTATATTTCAGTTTATTTGGGGAAAGATTCTATTAAAAAAAAAAAAAAAATGATAGTAAAGGAATAATTCTTTATGATTTATATATGTTTTATGCGTTATATTTTATGTGTTCTATGTAAGTGCTTTATACTGCTATGCTTCGTAATGTTTTTTTTTTTTTTTTCTCTCTATTTTTAAGGGATTCTAATGTTAATGAAACTGATTTTTGTTTATATAATTCCAAAAAAAAAAAAAAAAAAAAATATTATGCCTACTGGTCCTTGTCCTTTTTTTATATGATTAATTGCTGCTCCCATGACTCAGCAAAAAAAAAAAAAAAAAAGAGAAAAAGAGAAAAAAAAAAAAATATATATATATATTACTTTATATCATGTATTCTATACTTAATAAACCTATTGCTTCTCGTGCATTTTTGTTTGGGGGGGGGGGGGGGATTATTCTAGTGTTAAGGAAATTAATTTCTGCACGCATAGTTTAGTAAAAAAAAAGGAGAAGAAAATGCTATACTTACTTCATATGTTATATTCTATATTTTATACGTATACTTTTTTTTTTGTTTTGTTTTTCGTTTTTGTATGAAGGAAATTAATAGTTTTTCATGTAATTCAGCCAAAAAAAAAAAAAAAAGTAATGAAAAAATGTTGCCAGAACAGCAACTCTCGGAATCACAAATTAATCGCTCTCCAAGATCATTAATAACACCAAGGGTAAGAAATTAATAACGATTGCAATTAACTGTGGACATTAATGGTCTATTGTGCAAGGAATTAATAACTGAGTAATTAAGCTGAAAACTACGTCATATATATGGGCCAAATCCGGGACATTTTGCTTCCTAAATGAACCATCGCAAGGTTGATAATGAATATATACAACAGGCTTGGGTGTTAAATTTAGCCGTCAGCTGTTGTCGTTCGCAAAATGGGACAATTCATCGATAATTAGGGTCTTTTGTCTGATTAATGAGATGTTATTAGCGTAATATATACCTAAGTGTGGATTTTTTTTTTTTAAGATGAAATTTTAGGAAGGTTATGATGATATGTATCGATTGTTATTTTGTTTGTATTTTGATTAACGAAAAAAATCAATGTTTCTACATATTCATCAGTCTATTTACACATTTAGCAATTCGTTTTGATTCAGTCAGAAGTGGGAAAGTATGGAATAAAGTGCGTTATACATAACTTTGCCTAATTGTATTCCCACAAAATAAACAAGAGTAAAGAAAAGAAAAAGAAAATTTCACACACATATATCTATATCTATATCTATATATATCTATTTATATGAATATACACAATAAATATGTGTATATGTATATATATATATATATATATATATATATATATATATA
The DNA here is from genome assembly GCF_019202785.1 of Penaeus chinensis. NCBI lineage: Eukaryota > Metazoa > Arthropoda > Malacostraca > Decapoda > Penaeidae > Penaeus > Penaeus chinensis. The sequence goes on along the minus strand of NC_061833.1, from coordinate 18,118,258 downwards.
TATATATATATATATATGCGTGTGTGTGTATATGTGTGTGAATATATACATACCTATATATCTATATCTGTATATCTATATATTTGTATCTATCTATATATAAACACACACACATATTCATATATATATTCATATATATATGTATATATATAAATATATATATATATAATGTATATATATATATACTATATATATATATATATATATATATATATATATATATATATATATATATGTATGTATGTATATATATGTATTTAGATAAAGATATACATATACATATATATAATACATATATGTATGTATGTATATATATGTATTTAGATAAAGATATACATATACATATATATAATACATATATGTATATATATATGTGTATATATGTATATATCTATCTATATATATACACATATTCATATATATACATATATATATATATATATATATATATATATATATAAATATATGTATATATATAAATATATATATATATATATATATATATATATATACTGTATATATATTTATTATACATATATATGTATATATATATATATATATGTACACCTTATATAAATACTGTGTATATATATGTATATACATGTATATATATATATATATATATATGTATATATAAAAACACATTTACATATATATATATATATATATGTATATGTATATATATATACATATACATACATATTTATGCACACACACACACACACACCCACATATATACACACACACCCTCACACACACAAACACGCACACACAAATACACACACACACATATATATGTATAAGTATATATATAGACACACACACACACACACACACACACATATATATATACATATACATATGTATGTATATATATACATATACACACAAGGGAGACATTACAATTCTTGTTCTTTTTTCCCAGGGATATAAAAGCGCGATTTGATTCACGTCCGTAACATGTCGGGAAGGGCCCGAGCTACCCACGAACTGCGCTATTAAGCACTGCAAACGTTCCAATAATTACACAGTAATGGTCACCTAAAGAAGGAAAATGACGTTATGAAATGAAACAGTTTGTGGGAATGACTATTTCCACAGGCGTTTGGTGTTAAAAGTGTGGTCGAATTATATATATATATATATATATATATATATATATATATATATATATACATATATGTGTGTGTGTGTGCGTGTATGTATATATATATATATATAAGTATGTATGTATATGTGTGTATATATATGTATATAATGTATGCACACACACACACACACACACACACACACACACACACACACACACACACATATGTTTATATTGTAACAAATATATTCCTTGCTCAACTAAATCTCTCAGTGGAGAATTGCCTTTACTCAACTAGGGGATTAATCAAAAAAGGTAAAGAGCAAACTTAATTGTAAACTTCTCAGGCTAAGTCCAAATCTTTAATATCCTCTTATTCAAGTTATTAATTCTCCTATCTTTCAACACAAAATTTATCAAAGGATGATTATTATCTTTTAAGTGTCTCAAGATTTCTAATTTGTTCTCAACCTTCAAATACATTTCATTAACTCATGGTATAACACTTAATGGTGTATAAAGTCAAAATACAAATAGTTTGTTTCTCTTGTTTTAAGGGGACTTACATTTCATTCAACAAAATATTATTCATCATATAAATTAATTATAATTAGATTATTCATTATTTATCAAATTCAGACTTTTAATCACTTTTCATATCTTAATTTCTGTCTCCATACACTTAATATCTTGTTAGATTAAGGAAAGCTGAACCACTCAATAAACGAAACATTTCAATTTAAATTCAACATTTAAATACTATATATTTCACTTTCACAATTCAGTAACATATTTCTATCATCGTTGAATAACTCAAAGGATGCAGCAAGAGTGTAGAAATATGACACAATAGTACAGGTTTGTAAATGTTATATCAATAGAAAGAATTACTCCATGCCCTCTGGCAACTGCCAACAAATATTATAAAATAAAATACATGTGAAATATTGTTTTGACTTTCAATAAACACGACTTAAATAATTGTGCAATTTAAGTAATTCAATCACTGTTAAAAATCATTACTACACACACAAAAAAAGAAAACACCTTTGGTTCCTAAATAATATAAGAAGTAAAAACTCTGGGCATCAGCCAAACACCGGTCACATTTGAGACATTAAATTTACAGAATCTCTAATTAAAAAAATACCATATTATACATTATTTATCATATAATTATCAAACATAGTACTGCAATAATACAACTTACAGCAAAATTATATGCTAAAAATAGGTACTGTAAGACCGTGCGTATCGCCTCTACTAAGTCCCAGTTCGAGGCCGCTGGGTCAAAACTATTTACGTCTGGAAACTCTCTCCATTACTATAATATATAATTTCTAGGCGTT
>NC_061833.1:18103319-18108319 GCF_019202785.1 Penaeus chinensis | reverse complement strand
TACATACATACATACATACATACATACATACATACATACATACATACATACATACATACATACATACATACATACATACATACATACATACATACATACATACATACATACATACATACATACATACATACATACATACATACATACATACATACATACATACATACATACATACATACATACATACATACATACATACATACATACATACATACATACATACATACATACATACATACATACATACATACATACATACATACATACATACATACATACATACATACATACATACATACATACATACATACATACATACATACATACATACATACATACATAATACATAGTCCTATGCCTGTGTGCTACTTCAGCAAATGCTCCACAGCAGAAAAAGAAGCTCTAGCCATCATAGAGTCTTTGAAGAAATACGTATTTTTTATATAAAACAGTTGTGGATCGATAACAAGGGTCTGTAATGGCTCCTTCAGAAGGCGCATGAGACAAATGCTGGAATTGCACGTTGGGCATTATCACTACAAGAGGCCAATGCTTAAATTAAACGTATTAAAGGGGAAAAGAATGCAGTGGCTGACCGGCTCAGCTGTATTCAATTTGACACATAGCAATACTACAGACTCAGAGATCTGCTTCTGTGTTGAACCTCACACAGTATGTTTCTTAGAGGAGTTGGTATGCTCAGGCTTAGAACTGTATAGAAAACATAGCTATAACTCACACAGAAGTAGAGGAACCTAGAGAACTAGGTTGGATTTCTGAAGAACTGAGAGATTCGTAGAGAGATGATCCCCTTCATGGTCTTATGTGAGGTTCTTACAGAACAAAGAACACAAAAACCTTAAGAAGGTCGACAGTAGATTGAAGAGAGAACTTGATTTTTTTCTCGATCAACTGGTGAATAACTCTTCACTCAGAAATGTTGAGAATGTCATAGTGGTTCCCAGGAAAATAGTTAACAGATACTACATATGATACACAGTAGCCCTCTATTTAGCCATGGGGCAGCAAAGATAACTGTTATGCACAAAGAGACTCTTCACTTGGATGGGTATTGACAAGGATGTCAGGCATTATGTTGTTTCTTACACTGTCTGTCGAAAGTTCAAAGGAAGGGCACATCTACTGTGTCCTCTTGGTAGACATCCAATACCTGAGCGCAAATCCCAATCAGCTGCAATCGACCTTATAGGACCAATGCCTGTTACAGTGGATGGCAATAAGTACATCTTGACTTGTGTCGATTTCCTTATGCACTATACACTCCCTTGAGAAGCAGAAGTTGCAAGTGCCATCTGGAATAAAGTTATATGTCAATGGGGACCTCAAAAAGTGATTCTGAGGGATCAAGGCACTGAGTTCAGGAACCGTGTTATGAAAAAGTTGACAGGAGTTGGCGGATAGGGGATACAACGTTCTATACAGAGTGATTATCCAAGATTATCTGCCATGCCAACAGCTAACGGCATTAGCAGCTAATAATTCGTGGGATTAAAATGCTTAAAAATATTTTAATAAATAGAGTCTATTATAAGGAAATATAAGTAATGACAAACACCACATCAGTGCAAACCAATCTTGAACCTCCCTTACCACCTGAATGCTTGCAATGCACTATGAGTGTCACAATATACTATAACAGAATGGATCCTGAGATCTGTATTCATTTTGACTGTTGCATGTAACTGCCGAAGAAAGACTGCCAACTGTAATCTTCCTGTTTACTGCTACAAAGCCCACACCATTTTTAGATTTCGAACCATCTGTATATATTGGATCTGATCTTTGGTACTCAAAAGTGTGTTAAAGAAGTCTCTCCTTAATTTCTGCTTTGGGTTTCTCCCCTTTCCCTATTCCGACCAAATCCAATCAGGTTCATGTAGTCCTGGTGTTATGAAAGAGGTGGTTCTACACTTTCAGCATACAGGGACTCCACAAGTGAAAACCTGAAAGCCCCTATATTGATTCTGAGATATTCATTATGAACTGAATCCAACTTCAAGAGAACAGTGGGGATTGCAGATGAATAAGGCTCATATCCATTGTCATTTGCTGCGAATAAGCACTTGGTCAAGCCATAAAAGAGCTGTGTGGTCTGCAACTCAAGACAGATGAGAATGAAGCAGCAAAATACTAAACACTTTTGTAGACTTAACTGTTTGATGTGAGGCACCCATGTAAGCCTTGAGTCAAAAATTAGGCCCAAGTACTTCACTTCACAAAATGCAATGGGTTTGCCCCTAAATAGAGGGAAGGGTGGAACTTTCCTCTTTTGTGGAATGCATACCCATGGTCTTGGAGAGAATTTGAAACCATGGTATGATGCCCACTGTACAACCTGATTTTCTGCAGTCTGCATTTGTCCTATGTCCTGAAAGCTTCCTCCTGAACAGTACAGTGTGAAGTCATCCACATACAGACTACATAAGACAGCACTTCGAACGACCTTTACGATGTAATTTATAGCAATGGCAAACAGGATCATACTTAATATTCCCTTGTGGGACCCCTTCCAGCTAGTCCTCCAGGTTAGAGAAGCTGTTTTTCACCTACACTCTAAACTTCATGAGTATGCCATGCTTCCAAATAGTATTATAAGCCTTTTTGAGGTTAAAGAAAACTGCTAACATGACATGTAAAGGAATTCTGTGTAGCAGTCTCCAACCTTCTAAACCCATATTTCAGCACATTTTCTTTTACTAGTAGCCATGCTAATTGTCGTTTTCTCCACTAGCTTGCAGATTCCGCTTGTGAGAGAAATAGGAATGATTATAGCTTCTTTCTTTGTGGATGGCACTATGCCCTCCCTAAAGATCTTATTGAAAGAACAGGTCCAACGGGAACATTTGGGAGCTCTTCGATAAGTGAGAAATCATTTGGTATGGCATATTGTCACTTCCTTATGGTTAAGCTGCAAAGCAGTGTCCTTCTCCCTACGCAAAAAGGACAAGTTGTATGGGAGTTCTACTACAGTCCTGAAGAATGTCCATTGGGCGTCGTTCGTGTTTAGCATGAAGGGTGGAGAGATTAGGCAGTGAAAAATACTCCAGGGGGATCTCTGCCATGGATTTAGCAGGCTCATTTGCAACATCTTTTTTTGTCTGTGAGGATTATACCATCCATCTTCAGAGCAGGTGGTGACACAGATATGCTCTTTCCGGCCATCTTGTGCACCTTGTCCCATATCCATGCTAAGTGGGTCTCAGAGTTAATCAAGGAGACATACTGTCCCCACGACATCTGTCTAGTACCCTTAGCACTCGCCTAACCTTGGTCCTTTTGTAATGGATCAATGTCACATTGCTGGGGTGCCATTTCAGCTGCCTTAGTGCTGTTTTTCTTGTGGCAGCTTGTTGGGAATGGATGCTTCTACTACAAGGTGAATTCGTGATTTGAAGTGATCTACAGCATCTTGAACAAACTGAAAATCATCCACAGATCCCTGCATTACTGAAGCATGTTCAAGATGCCATCTCTTAAATCCCATTGGCTGGAATGTCATTCACTTGGAAAGTGGTCGCTTCCATGTAAGTCTTCCAAGACCTGCCAAGTGAAATCCAACTCTGCACTAGGTGAACCATGTGACAGGTCAGTATTGTGGAATGTCCCAGTTTGAATTTGGAAGTGTGAGGATGTGTCACTCTTCAGTAAAGCTGCATCTACACTTGAGAACAAGGAGTCCAAGGCCCCAGAGGTGATGCATGGAAATCTCCCAGCAGTAGAAATGGATGGGGTAACTACCCAAGAAGATCTTCGAAATTGTCTATGTTAAGATTATGTGGAGGAAGGTAGATAGATGGTTGCAACAGGTAGTCTCCATGGCATTCATCCATCTGCAATGTCGTCTGCAGGTGGATGACTGAAATGGAATATCATGATGTACCATGATTGCTACTCTTCTGTGAGGTCCATTATAGAAGGTCCCATACTGGGCTTGAACTTGGAATCCTCTCAGGGAAATTGGACGATTTTCCTGGTCACTGTTTCTTGTAGGAATACAGAAAGTGGGTTACATGAAGATATATGTTGCAATACCTCCCATTTAGCATGGAATCCTTGGTAATTCCAATGGATCAGGGTATCAAGCTCTTCGGGTTGACAAGCTACCATTTTATAATGTATATGGCTGCCCCTGTGGCTAAGGTCCGCCCCACATCTTATTTTGGCTTTCCCTTACCAGCGTCTTGGAGCCTTTTGGATGGATGTTGTTTACCTGGGAATCTATTTTCCACAGGTTTTCTTTTGGACAGCCTCAGGATTCCTTTGCCTGGCAAAGCATTTGGTTCAGGGAATTCCATCTAGCAGCAGACGTCCTGAGGATATGGAGACAGCTGATGCTGTCACCTTTGAGGTGCAACTATGTCTACTGACAACATAGACGAGCGAGCTCCTTTTAAAGTCTACCAGCAAGTTAGGTAGAATTTGGAGCAAGCTGCAAATGCATATGAGCGACAAAGAAGCAAGAAGGCAAAATTAACCAAACTCGGTCCATTTCGAGTTATTGAGGACCTGAAGGGCCTTGAGGCTAAGAAAAAACTCAAGGTACATCTCGAGCTGATGAAGTTTGTACCGGGAGCTTCAATTTCTCGTCAGCTGGCTCCTGAAGCCGTCAGCCACACGGAGACATGATTCTTTTGTCACGATACCCCAAGCTCAGGCTTGTGACAGTGATGGCGAAGACAGGCTGACAGACGCCTTAGATAATACTAATTGGGTGGCAGAATTATTAATTTTGAAGGTAGTAACTAGTGAAACAGAGGATGACGAGAATGTGTCAGATTGTGAAGAGTGTGAAAGTAAAACAACTGAAGAACACAACGTAGCACCAACATGTACACGTGAGATAGCCAGGGATAATACTAATGAGATGTCTAGTCTGCCAGAAACTAACATAAACATTTATGGGACAGAGGACATTCATGAAGGTGGAGGTCCGTTTCCTTGGATGCAATTGCTAGTATGAATAAAAGCCATAGTGTAAA
>NC_061833.1:18043319-18083319 GCF_019202785.1 Penaeus chinensis | reverse complement strand
CCGATGCTCCGATACCTCTCGAAGCCACGAAGCAGTAAACTTCGGCTGGGCAACTAACCGGCCTACGAATGTGTATTTAACCCCTTGCCGACGGATACGACGGGTAGACACGTGCTTTGCCCACTGTTAGTACTTGTTTGATTGTTTATACACATAGATGGCTATACTTTTACTAAGTCACCAATGAGCCAGTTAGGAGTACTGCCCGTCTCGCCCGTTCACCCTTTTCTTTGATTTACGAAATATTTTACATTATCTTATTTTGCTGTTACTGATATTAAAAAACATTATAATAATCATAATGTTTATAATAAAAATAACACCATCGATCTTTTCTTCTTTGTTGGATTTCTTGGCTATCAACCAGCGGCATATGGCCAAGGTTATTAAGCCAATGGATCCTATTTATTCTATCAATCTATATAAGGTCATAAAGTTTTGTCTCTCTTAGAAAAGTGATTACTTTACTTATTATTTTTTCTTCGTCTGATAGTATGTTTATTAGTGTAAATTCTTTATTTTTTATTCTCATATAGTTCTTAAGTGGTTGTCTGTTGTTTGCAAACTTTGGGCATACTATTATTAGGTGGTTTATTGTCATGTTGGTGTGACAGATTTGGCATTGCGGAGGGTAATTTTTTTCAATGTAGGGAGTGAGGTGGGTAATTCTTGAGGCGTTGACCCTAAGGCGGGCCAACACCACCTCCTCCCTTCTTTCTTTTCTGTGGGCTGTGGTCCACAGTTCTATATTTGGTTTTATTTTATTTGTGAGTTGGAGGTTGGTCCACTCACTTTGCCACAGGAGATGTATTTTTGCTTTTATAAGAGACACAAAACACCTGAGATCTGTACGAACTATGGTAGTGTCCAGATCGCCAGTTGACCCGGCTAGTTTGTCAGCCTGTTCATTACCATGGATACCAAAGTGACCTGGTACCCATATCAGTTTGATTGATTTGTTGGCACCGTGTAACTTACGAATGATATTACCCAGCAGTTCATTTTTAGTGGTTTCTAAGGATTTAATAGCTTTAAGTGAACTTAATGAATCTGAAAAAATGACTATTCTATCGTGGGTCGTCGATAGTGCAAAATCTATGGCTTTATCAATGGCAAATAGTTCAGCAAGAAAAATCGATGTATGATTCGGCAATCTAAACTTTAGGTCACATTCAGTCGACCATACACCCGCACCTACACACTCATCTGTCTTGGAGCCGTCGGTATATATATGAAAAAAGGATAGATGTTTAATAAGGATCTCTCTGAACCTCTGGCGTACCTCACCCTCCGGCGCCATGGCCTTGGCTGATGGAAGCCAGGCTTCCATGATAGAAAAATTGGGGGTTTCCCATGGCGCTATATTTGACTGAACCAGGGTATCGATGGTAGAGAGATCTATACCGACTTTCTCGACGAGGTCGTGGAGTCTCGTGGCAAAGGGCCTAATGCCTCCATTGCCATTAGGGTGGCTCGGGTCTCGAGCCACCTTTGCGGCATAGGTCAGTGCTAACTGGCCGCGTCTGAGTCGGAGGGGAGGTACTCCTGACTCCACCTCAAGACGCTCGATCCGAGTACATTTTAGGGCTCCAAGACACACACGCAAACAAGCATTCTGAACAGCATCCAAACCTTTCAAACTTGTTTTCGATGCCGAGCCATACACGATTGACCCATAATCTACTTTAGACCTAATCAGGGCTTTATATACCATTAGCAAAGACTGTCTATCAGCTCCCCATTTATTACCAGAAATGCACTTTAATAAATTTAGTGCTCTTTGACATTTATTTTTTAACTGACCAATGTGGTCTTTCCAATTGAGTCTACTATCAAAAAGTAGCCCAAGAAATCTTGCAGAATTTTGAATAGGTATTGGGTGGTTGTCTAGAGTTAGCCTGATGTTCGGCTTCCTCCTATGTGAAAAAATTACCCCAATACTCTTTCTAATGGAAAACTTAAAACCCCACTGGAGGCCCCAGTTATGAATCATATCCAGTGCCAATTGGATGCGATTTGCTGAGAATTCTGCATTATTGCTGGAATGCCACAATGCACAATCATCAGCGTACAGTGAGTATTTAAGATTCCGAGGAGGAGCTGGTAAGATGTCATTGATCATACATAGAAATAGAGTAGGTGACAAGACACTTCCTTGTGGGACCCCGTTTGCCTGGACAAAAATGTCCGAAAAAGTGACATTGTCAGAAAACAATTTGACAGAAAACGTTCTGTCAGAAATGAAATTTTGTATAAAACAAGGCAAGTTTCCACGTAATCCGAAAGCATAAAGTTTTCTGAGTAGGCCATATCGCCATGTCATGTCGTAGGCTTTTTCTATATCTAAAAATACTGAAATCAAAAAATCTTTTTTGGCAATTGCCTCTTGAATATGACTGTCCAGCTTTACTAGTTGATCGAGAGTTTGGCGTCCCTTTCGGAAGCCGCACTGCTCGTCAACTAGCAAATTACTGGAATTTAGAAAATGCAATAGCCTACTGTTAACAATTCGTTCCATGACCTTGCATAAGCAACTTGTCAACGCAATTGGGCGGTAGGAGATGGCAAATCTGGGATTACCCCCTCCTTTCAATATGGGAATGATGTGGGCGAAGTGCCATGAGTTTGGAAAAGTGTGGCTTTTCCAAATTTCATTGTACACTTCTAGCAACTTAATCATGTCATCATGATTAAGATGCTTTATCATCTCATATCGAATCTCATCGGGGCCTGGGGATGTTCCTCTACAGGCTTCTAGGGCTCGGACAAGCTCATCTATTGTTAGATCTTTATTGTAATCAAAATCATCTCCTGTGGCAAAGTGAATTGGTTGCAGCTCAGCCGCTTCCTTGATGGGCAGGAATGCGTGATGGTAGTTTGCTGAGCTGCTTGTATGAGAGAACTGCCTGGCGAGTGCATTAGCAATGTCTCTAGGTGAATCGATGTTATTTCCCTCTTCAATGATGTTATTGATTTTGAAAGATGTTTTTTTCTTATTGATTTTATTGATTGTGGACCAAACCTCTGATATTTTGGTATTGCTATTTATTGTAGAGACAAAGCTCCGCCAGGAGTCTCTTTTTGCTTGTCTTATTACTCTACGAGCCCTAGCTCTTGCTTGTTTGTAGTTGCAAAAGTTCTCATTTGTGATGTTTTTTTGGAAAAGCCTGTAGGCCTTATTGCGTCGGCACAGCGCCCTGCGGCAATCTGGTGTCCACCATGGAACTCTATGCTTAACGCTATCTGTCGAAGTTTTAGGAATGGATAGCAAAGCTGCTTCTATAATCGAATTCTGAATATTGCTTACTTTATCATCAATGGTTTCTCCAACAAGTTCGAGCTTGACGCTCCTTGTGAAGGCGACCCAGTCTGCTTTTTTTACGTTAAATTTTGGCGCTGAAGGCGTTCTCACTGTGTCGCATGAATATTTAATCAAGATAGGAAGATGATCGCTTCCCAACGAGTCGTCAATGGTGTGCCACAGGCACTTGGCTGCTACTGATGATGAGACCAGTGATATGTCTATAAAGCTCAAATTCCCGGTATTATCGTCCACCCGCGTGGGACTACCATCATTCAGAAGGACTAGATCAGACTCGTTAATCAACTTAACTACTTGCTCACCTCTACCATCTACCCGTAGGGAACCCCATAACGTATGATGAGCATTAAAATCACCTAAAATTACTTTATTTTGTGGCAGACGTTCCTGAAGAGCAAAAAGCTCATCATAGATTATCACTTTATCAGGCGGACAGTAAACTGAACATATAGCCAGATACGTGCCATTAATTTTTACTTTGCATGCGACAAACTCCAAAGTAGAATCAATAGTCACTTCTGTAAAAGGGAGGCTTTGGTGGATGTACATGGCGACTCCGCCTCCACCCCTACCCTCACGATCCTTCCGACATAAATGGTAGTTCCTGAGTGATACGACCTCGTCCGAGACGAGGTTTGTCAAATGAGTTTCTTGGAGAACGATAATATCGGGAGCATAGGACGAGGCTAATAATTTAAGGTCATTTACTTTAGATCTAATACTTCGACAGTTCCATTGTATAATGGTTGACGCGATGATTACGTTTTATGGGGTTTGGAAGTGCCTTGTCCACCAGTTTTTATTTTCTTTTTATGGGAGGGAGGCGCCTCCTCTCCCTCGCTTCCCGGGGACCTCTCACGGGATGGTTTGGAGACAGAAGCCTCCATGTCCTGCACCTCCTGGCGAGGGAGACGACTGACAGACTGCGACCTGCTTCTCTCTCGAGAAACCGATCGCGAGCCAGACGAAGTCCTCACAGGAGTAGCCCGGACGGGAAGGTGCGCTCCGGACTGTGATTCGGTATCTTCCTCCTTATGATGTTTTGGCTGGGTTGATGCAGCCATTTGGTCGACCAATTTTGTCAGTTGATATACTTTAATGTTTAGTTCTTTAACGGTTTGTTTAAGTTCAGCAATTTCCTTATCCTTGGCTGCAAGCTGCTGACTGACATCACTTGCACTAGGGGTGTTGCTAGTTACTGCTGCAGCATAGGAAGTATCAGGTTTGTGTGTCAAACTTTCCACTTTCCTCTTAGCTTCAGTATAACTAACTTCATGCTTTCTCATATATGCCAATGTTTCAGTCTCCTTCTTCAGGATGCTGCACTCGGCAGATCCTGAATGATGGGGACCTTCACAGTTAGCACATTTGGAAATTTTGCTAGTACATGTGATGGTGTCATGGGCCTCAGCACATTTACGGCAAGTGAATTTAGAAGAATCTTTGTCAATACATCTTAATGAGGTGTGTCCGAATTTTTGGCATCTATTACAATGCATTGGCTTTTGGACATAAGGTCTTACTTGAACACGTTCATAACCGACATTGACATATTCTGGGATTTTATTCAAAGCAAAGGTCAAAAAACACAGTCCAGTTTTCGTTCGTACATTCCCGTCCTTCTTGGTCATACAATGAACGTCCACTACGTCTTGGTCCTTCATGCTCTCAAGAATTTCACTTTCATCCATCGTCCTCAAATCCCTGTGAAAGATTACTCCCTTACAGGTATTTGGGCCAATAGGAATAGTTACTTTTACTCGAAGATCATGAATTTGCGTCAGCTTAAGTAAATCCTTAATCTGGGAGTTGTATTGTACTTTTACAAGGAGGCTTCCATCTCGCAATTTTTTTACAAAATCAAAATCGCCGTCCACTTGACCATCAAGGACCTTTTTGATGATAAAGGGGTTTACGTTCATAAGCGACTGATTTTCGTTCACGCATTTTACATTCGCGAACCTTGCATTCTGGGTGGGGATTTTGAAAATTGGTCGTCTCGTCTTGTCATTAGTGGGGGTACCATTGTTCGTTGTCAGAGAGTGGTCATGAGTCGCCCCCCCTCCTTGAGGAGGAGAAGGGGTAGCCGGGGAGTCATTCATTCTGGGTATCGGACCAGGTCCGACCCCTCTGCTCAAAGTCGTAGTCCTGAAGGGACAAAAACCTCTTAACTGTTGTTATCAACCTAACTGCAATAGCTAAGAGAGTAGATCAGTATTTCGTCCTCTACCCCCTCAGTGGAAGCCTGGTTGCGTTCTCCAGTACCACAGAGGGATCGAGTTATGTGTGGGACACTTCCTTACCGCCGAACTTGCCTAGGCGAAGGACGGTAATTCAATGCCCACCCCCCAAGCGAATACGGGAGTTCCGAGGAACTCCGGTAGGCTCAGGAAAGTCACATTATAAAGGAAAAGATTTCAGGACCAAAGGAAAAGTGCGCCCAAATGACGCCCCAGACTACTGGGCCTCCCTACCCAGGGGTCAAAGCCACAAGGGCTACCCTGGTGTAGAAGAGAGCTGCGGGTCTGGGGTGGGGTGCTGACTACTACTACTGTAGCCTCGTGTCACCTGCAAATACAAAGCACTGAAGGTGCTGGCAAAGCACAATGATGGTTCTGTAATTACAGGATTTTACTTTATTTCAATTTACGTTAAAAAAAACTCAGGAACAACAATGTCAAGCGAGACAAGAGGCCCCGGGCTCCAGGGTAGCTCAAGTGGCACAAGACTTATTAGTTTGTTGCTACTGCGTTAGACAGGGTGTTTACTCTACAAGAGTTCGAACACGAGTGACCATCGATTTTTTTTTTTTTTTTTTTTTTTTTTGTTGGATTTCTTGGCTATCAACCAGCGGCACATGGCCAAGGTTATTAAGCCAATGGATCCTATTTATTCTATCAATCTATATAAGGTCATAAAGTTTTGTCTCCCTTAGAAAAGCAATTACTTTATTTATTATTTTTTCATCGTCTAATAATAGATTTGACAGTGTAAATTCTTTGTTTTTTATTCTTAGATAATTTTGGAGTGGTTTTCTTTGGTGTGAGAATTTTCGGCATACTATAAAAAGATGGTTGATGGTTAGGCTGGTGTTGCAGTCAGGGCATTGTGGAGGGAATGTTCTTTCTATATAGGGGGTGAGGTGGGTGTCTTGTAGCATTGACCCTTAGGCGGGCCAACACCACCTCCTCCCTTCTTTCTTTCCTGTGGGCTGTCTCCCACATTTCGATTGTTGGCTTGATCTTGTGTGTGAGTTGGAGGCTGGTCCACTCACTTTGCCACAGGAGATGTATTTTTGCTTTTATAAGAGACACAAAACACCTGAGATCTGTACGAATTATGGTAATGTCCAAATCGTCAGTTGACCCGGCTAATTTGTCAGCCTGTTCATTGCCATGGATACCAGAGTGGCCTGGTACCCATATTAGCTTGATTGATTTATTGGCACCGTGTAACTTACGAATGATATTACCCAGCAATTCATTTTTAGTGGTTTCTAAGGATTTAATAGCTTTAAGTGAACTTAATGAATCGGAAAAAATGACTATTCTATCGTGGGTCGTCGATAGAGCAAAATCAATAGCTTTGTCAATGGCAAAAAGTTCAGCAAGAAAGATCGATGTATGATTCGGCAGTCTAAACTTTAGTTCACATTCAGTCGACCATACACCCGCACCCACACCCTCATTTGTCTTGGAGCCGTCGGTATATATATGAAAAAAGGATAAATGCTTAATAAGGATCTCTCTAAACCGCTGGCGTACCTCACCCTCCGGCGCCATGGCCTTAGCTGATGGAAGCCAAGCTTCCATGATGGAAAAATTGGGTGTTTCCCATGGCGCTATGTTTGACTGAACCAGGGTATCAATAGTAGAGAGATCTATACCGACTTTCTCGACGAGGTCGTGGAGTCTCGTGGCAAAGGGCCTAATGCCTCCATTGCCATTGGGATGGCTCGGGTATCGAGCCACCTTAGCGGCATAGGTCAGGGCTAATTGGCCGCGTCTGAGTCGGAGGGGAGGTACTCCTGACTCCACCTCAAGACGCTCGATCCGAGTGCACTTCAGGGCTCCAAGACACACACGTAAACAGGCATTCTGCACAGCATCCAATCCTTTCAAACTTGTTTTCGATGCCGAATCATACACGATTGACCCATAATCTACTTTAGACCTAACCAGGGCTTTATATATCATTAGCAAAGACTTCCTATCAGCTCCCCATTTATTACCAGCAATGCACTTTAATAAATTTAGTGCTTTTTGACATTTATTCTTTAACTGACCAATGTGGTCTTTCCAATTAAGTCTACAATCAAAGAGTAGACCAAGAAATCTAGCAGAATTTTGAATGGGTATTGGGTGGTTATCTAAAGTTAGTCTGATATTTGGTATCTTTCTATGTGAAAAAATTACCCCAATACTCTTTCTAATGGAAAACTTAAAACCCCACTGGAGGCCCCAGTTATGAATCATATCCAATGCGAGTTGGATACGATTTGCCGAGAACTCTGCATTGCTGCTGGAATGCCACAATGCACAATCATCGGCGTACAGTGAGTATTTAAGATTTCGAGGGGGAGCTGGTAGGATGTCATTAATCATACATAGAAATAATGTTGGCGACAAGACACTTCCTTGTGGGACCCCGTTTGCCTGGACAAAAATGTCCGAAAAAGTGACATTGTCAGAAAACAATTTGACAGAAAACGTTCTGTCAGAAATGAAATTTTGAATAAAACAAGGCAAGTTTCCACGTAATCCGAAAGCATAAAGTTTTCTGAGTAGGCCATATCGCCATGTCATGTCGTAGGCTTTTTCTATATCTAAAAATACTGAGATCAAAAAATCTTTTTTGGCAATTGCCTCTTGAATATGACTGTCCAGCTTTACTAGTTGATCGAGAGTTTGGCGTCCCTTTCGGAAGCCGCACTGCTCGTCAACTAGTAAATTACTGCTATTTAAAAAATGCAATAGCCTACTGTTAACAATTCGTTCCATGACCTTGCATAAGCAACTTGTCAACGCAATTGGTCGGTAGGAGATGGCAGTTCTGGGATTACCCCCTCCTTTCAATACAGGAATGATGTGGGCGAAGTGCCATGAGTTTGGAAAAGTGTGGCTTTTCCAAATTTCATTGTACACTTCTAGCAACTTAATCATGTCATCATGATTAAGATGCTTCATCATCTCATATCGAATCTCATCGGGGCCCGGGGATGTTCCTCTACAGGCTTCTAGGGCTCGGACAAGCTCATTCATTGTTAGGTCTTTATTATAATCAAAGTCATCTCCTGTGGCAAAGTGAATAGGCTGCAGCTCAGCGGCTTCCTTGGTGGGCAGGAAAGCAGGATGGTAGTTTGCTGAGCTGCTTGTATAAGAGAACTGCCTGGCGAGTACATTAGCAATGTCTTTTGGTGAATCGAAATTTGTTCCCTCGTGGATGATGTTTTTAATTTTGCAGGATGTTTTGTTTTTATTAATTTTTTTGACAGTGGACCAAACCTCCGATATTTTTGTATTACTATTGATTGTAGAGACAAAGCTACGCCAGGAGTCTCTTTTAGCTTGTCTAATTACTCTACGAGCCCTAGCTCTTGCTAGTTTGTAGTTGCAAAAGTTCTCATTATTGATGTTATTTTTGAAAAGCCTGTAGGCCTTATTGCGTCGGCACAGCGCCCTGCGGCAATCTGGTGTCCACCATGGAACTCTATGCTTAACGCTATCTGTCGAAGTTTTAGGAATGGATAGCAAAGCTGCTTCTAAAATCGAATTCTGAATATTGTTTACTTTATCATCAATGGTTTCTCCAACAAGTTCGAGCTTGACGCTCCTTGTGAAGGCGACCCAGTCTGCTCTTTTTATGTTAAATTTAGGCGCTGAAGGCGTTCTTGCTGTGTCGCATGAATATTTAATCAAAATAGGAAGATGATCGCTTCCCAACGAGTCGTCAATGGTGTGCCACAGGCACTTGGCTGCTACTGATGATGAGACCAGTGATATGTCTATAAAGCTCAAATTCCCGGTATTATCGTCTACCCGCGTTGGGCTACCATCGTTCAGAAGGACTAAATCAGAGTCGTTAATCAGCTTAACTACTTGCTCACCTCTACCATCCGCCCGCAGGGAACCCCATAATGTATGATGAGCATTAAAATCACCTAGAATTACTTTATTTTGTGGCAGACTATCCTGAAGAGCAAAGAGCTCATCATAAATTACCACTTTATCAGGGGGACAATAAACCGAACATGTAGCCAGATACGTGTTATTGATTTTTACTTTGCATGCGACAACCTCCAAAGTAGAATCAATAATCACTTCTGTAAAAGGGAGGCTTTGGTGGATGTACATGGCGACTCTGCCTCCACCCCTACCCTCACGATCCTTCCGACACAAATGGTAGTTTCCGAGTGATACGACCTCGTCGCAGACGAGGTTGTTTAAGTGTGTTTCTTGTAAGACTATAATATCGGGAGCATAGGACGAGGCTAATAATCTGAGGTCGTTTACTTTAGATCTAATACTTCGACAGTTCCATTGTATAATGGTTAACGCGATGATTACGTTTTATGGGGTTTGGAAGTGCCTTGTCCGCCAGTTTTAATTTTCTTTTTCTGGGAGGGAGGTTCGTCCTCCTCTCCCTCGCTACCCAGGGGCCTCCCATGGGTATTTTTGGAGACAGTAGCCTCCATGTCCTGCGTCTCGCTGCCAGGGAGACGCCCGGTGGAGGATGATCTGCTTCGAGAAGCAGACCAAACACCAGACGAAGTCCTAGCAGGAGCCGCCTGGACGAGAAGGTGCGATCCAGACTGTGTTTTGGTATCATCCTCCTTATGATGCTGCTGCTTTTGCTGGGTTGATTCAGCAATTTGTTGAATTGTATCTTTCAATTCTTTGATTTGACTCATTAATTCCTTGACCGTTTCCTTTAATTCAGCAATTTCTTTATCCTTAGCTGCAAGTTCCCGACTGATGCCGTTTGCACTGGAAGTGTTGTTAGTTGCTGCTGAAGCGTAGGAAGTATTGGGTTTGCTGGTCAAACCTTCAACTTTCCTCTTGGCTTCACGGTAACTAACATCATGTCCTCTCATGTATGCTAATATTTCAGTCTCCTTCTTCAAGCTGCTGCACTCGGCAGAGCCAGATTGATGGGGACCTCCACAGTTAGCACACTTGAGCGTTTTCTCAGTACATACAGCAGTGTCATGTTCTCCAGCACATTTACCACAAGTAAATTTACTAGTATCTTTGTCATTGCATCGTAATGAGGTGTGTCCAAATTTTTGGCATCTATTACAGCGCATAGGTTTTTGAATGTAAGGTCGCACTTGGACACGTTCATATCCAACCGTGACATACTCAGGAATTTTACTTGAAGCAAAAGTCAAAAAGCACAATCCGGTTTTTGTTCGCACATTCCCGTCTTTCTTGGTCATGC
Organism: Penaeus chinensis; assembly: GCF_019202785.1. Taxonomy (NCBI): domain Eukaryota; kingdom Metazoa; phylum Arthropoda; class Malacostraca; order Decapoda; family Penaeidae; genus Penaeus; species Penaeus chinensis. The sequence continues at coordinate 18,072,557 of NC_061833.1, read as the reverse complement.
AGTTCACGTCCACTACGCTTTGGTCCTTCATATTTTCCAGAATTTCACTCTCCTCCATTGTTCTCAAATCCCTGCTAAAGATTACTCCCTTGCAGGTATTGGGGCCAATGGGGATAGTTACGTTGACCTTCAAATCATGAATCTGCGTCAGTTTAAGCAAGTCCTTAATCTGGGAGTTGAATTGCACTTTTACAAGGAGGCTACCATCTCGCAATTTCTTGACAAAATCAAAATCGCCGTCCACTTGACCATCAAGGACCTTCTTGATGATGAAGGGGCTCACATTCAAAAGCGATTGATTTTCATTCACGCATTTGACAGTCAGATACCTTGCATTCTGTGGAGGGATGGAAAAGAATCGTCGTTCACGTTTGTCAGCAGTAGGGGTTCCGTTGTTCAAGGTCACATTAGTCTTAGAGGAGTCATGGGTCGTCCCCCCTCCTTGAGGAGGAGGAGGGTTAGCCGAGGAATCGCACATGCTGGGTATCGGACCGAGTCCGACCCCTGGGCCCGTGCCCGTTGTCCTGAAGGGACCAGTTAACCCTTAACTATCGTTGAACAACCTAACAGCAATAGCTAAGAGAAGAGTGGCAGTTTCCGTCCTCTACCCCCCCAGTGGAAGCCTGGTTGCGTTCTCCAGTACCACAGAGGGATCGAGTTATGTGGAAGACACCTCCTTACCGCCGAACTTGCCTAGTGCGAAGGGCGGTAATTCGATGCCCACCCCCCAAGCGAATACGGGAGCCCACAAGGGTACTCCGGTAGGCTCAGGGAAGTCACATGAAGAGAGGAAGAGAATTCAGAATAAAGAGAAAAGTGCGCCCAAAGGACGCCCCAGACTACTGGGCCTCCCTACCCAGGGGTCAAAGCCCGTAAGGGCTGCCCTGGTGTAGAAGAGAGCTGCGGGTCTGAGGTGGGGTGCTGACTACGCCTACTGTAGTCTCGTGTGACCTGCAAAATCAATGCACTGAAGGTGCAGGCAAAGCACAAAATGCTGAAAAAATCAGATTTACTCTACGTAAATTACGTTAAAAACTCAGAAGCAATAGCGCCGAGCGAGACGAGAGGCCCCGGACACCAGGGTAGCTCCTGTGGCACAAGGCTTGGGTCTATTGCTGCTGCGTCTGAAAAGAGAGAGGTCCGAGCTGGTCAAAGTCTCGTACACGAGTGCGATGGACCATCGATTTTTCTTTCTTTCTTTGTTGGATTTCTTGGCTATCAACCAGCGGCATGTGGCCAAGGTTATTAAGCCAATGGATCCTATTTATTCTTTCAATCTATATAAGGTCATAAAGTTTTGTCTCCCTTAGAAAAGTGATTACTTTATTTATTATTTTTTCATCATTAGATAATAGATTTGATGTTGTAAAATCTATATGTTTTTGTCTTAGGTAATGTTTTAGTGGTATTCTGCTATTGTTGAAGTTTGGGCATATTGTTAGCAGATGGGGTATGGTGAGGGTGGTGGTACAGTGAGGGCATCGTGGAGGAAATTTTTTTTCTATATAGGGAGTGAGGTGGGTGAGCTTGGTAGAGTTGACCCTAAGGCGGGCCAACACCACCTCCTCCCTTCTATTCTTCCTGTAGGATGTGTCCCACAGTTCTATGTGTGTTTTTATTTTTTGTGTGAGTTGGAGGTTGGTCCACTCACTTTGCCACAGGAGATGTATTTTTGCTTTTATAAGAGACACAAAACACCTGAGATCTGTACGAACTATGGTAGTGTCCAGATCGCCAGTTGACCCGGCTAGTTTGTCAGCCTGTTCATTACCATGGATACCAGAGTGACCTGGTACCCATATCAGTTTGATTGATTTGTTGGCACCGTGTAACTTACGAATGATATTACCCAGCAGTTCATTTTTAGTGGTTTCTAAGGATTTAATAGCTTTAAGTGAACTTAATGAATCTGAAAAAATGACTATTCTATCGTGGGTCGTCGATAGTGCAAAATCTATGGCTTTATCAATGGCAAATAGTTCAGCAAGAAAAATCGATGTATGATTCGGCAATCTAAACTTTAGGTCACATTCAGTCGACCATACACCCGCACCTACACACTCATCTGTCTTGGAGCCGTCGGTATATATATGAAAAAAGGATAGATGTTTAATAAGGATCTCTCTGAACCTCTGGCGTACCTCACCCTCCGGCGCCATGGCCTTGGCTGATGGAAGCCAGGCTTCCATGATAGAAAAATTGGGGGTTTCCCATGGCGCTATATTTGACTGAACCAGGGTATCGATGGTAGAGAGATCTATACCGACTTTCTCGACGAGGTCGTGGAGTCTCGTGGCAAAGGGCCTAATGCCTCCATTGCCATTAGGGTGGCTCGGGTCTCGAGCCACCTTTGCGGCATAGGTCAGTGCTAACTGGCCGCGTCTGAGTCGGAGGGGAGGTACTCCTGACTCCACCTCAAGACGCTCGATCCGAGTACATTTTAGGGCTCCAAGACACACACGCAAACAAGCATTCTGAACAGCATCCAAACCTTTCAAACTTGTTTTCGATGCCGAGCCATACACGATTGACCCATAATCTACTTTAGACCTAATCAGGGCTTTATATACCATTAGCAAAGACTGTCTATCAGCTCCCCATTTATTACCAGAAATGCACTTTAATAAATTTAGTGCTCTTTGACATTTATTTTTTAACTGACCAATGTGGTCTTTCCAATTGAGTCTACTATCAAAAAGTAGCCCAAGAAATCTTGCAGAATTTTGAATAGGTATTGGGTGGTTGTCTAGAGTTAGCCTGATGTTCGGCTTCCTCCTATGTGAAAAAATTACCCCAATACTCTTTCTAATGGAAAACTTAAAACCCCACTGGAGGCCCCAGTTATGAATCATATCCAGTGCCAATTGGATGCGATTTGCTGAGAATTCTGCATTATTGCTGGAATGCCATAATGCACAATCATCAGCGTACAGTGAGTATTTAAGATTCCGAGGAGGAGCTGGTAAGATGTCATTGATCATACATAGAAATAGAGTTGGTGACAAGACACTTCCTTGTGGGACCCCGTTTGCCTGGACAAAAATGTCCGAAAAAGTGACATTGTCAGAAAACAATTTGACAGAAAACGTTCTGTCAGAAATGAAATTTTGTATAAAACAAGGCAAGTTTCCACGTAATCCGAAAGCATAAAGTTTTCTGAGTAGGCCATATCGCCATGTCATGTCGTAGGCTTTTTCTATATCTAAAAATACTGAAATCAAAAAATCTTTTTTGGCAATTGCCTCTTGAATATGACTGTCCAGCTTTACTAGTTGATCGAGAGTTTGGCGTCCCTTTCGGAAGCCGCACTGCTCGTCAACTAGCAAATTACTGGAATTTAGAAAATGCAATAGCCTACTGTTAACAATTCGTTCCATGACCTTGCATAAGCAACTTGTCAACGCAATTGGGCGGTAGGAGATGGCAAATCTGGGATTACCCCCTCCTTTCAATATGGGAATGATGTGGGCGAAGTGCCATGAGTTTGGAAAAGTGTGGCTTTTCCAAATTTCATTGTATACTTCTAGCAACTTAATCATGTCATCATGATTAAGATGCTTTATCATCTCATATCGAATCTCATCGGGGCCTGGGGATGTTCCTCTACAGGCTTCTAGGGCTCGGACAAGCTCATCTATTGTTAGATCTTTATTGTAATCAAAATCATCTCCTGTGGCAAAGTGAATTGGTTGCAGCTCAGCCGCTTCCTTGATGGGCAGGAATGCGTGATGGTAGTTTGCTGAGCTGCTTGTATGAGAGAACTGCCTGGCGAGTGCATTAGCAATGTCTCTAGGTGAATCGATGTTATTTCCCTCTTCAATGATGTTATTGATTTTGAAAGATGTTTTTTTCTTATTGATTTTATTGATTGTGGACCAAACCTCTGATATTTTGGTATTGCTATTTATTGTAGAGACAAAGCTCCGCCAGGAGTCTCTTTTTGCTTGTCTTATTACTCTACGAGCCCTAGCTCTTGCTTGTTTGTAGTTGCAAAAGTTCTCATTTGTGATGTTTTTTTGGAAAAGCCTGTAGGCCTTATTGCGTCGGCACAGCGCCCTGCGGCAATCTGGTGTCCACCATGGAACTCTATGCTTAACGCTATCTGTCGAAGTTTTAGGAATGGATAGCAAAGCTGCTTCTATAATCGAATTCTGAATATTGCTTACTTTATCATCAATGGTTTCTCCAACAAGTTCGAGCTTGACGCTCCTTGTGAAGGCGACCCAGTCTGCTTTTTTTACGTTAAATTTTGGCGCTGAAGGCGTTCTCACTGTGTCGCATGAATATTTAATCAAGATAGGAAGATGATCGCTTCCCAACGAGTCGTCAATGGTGTGCCACAGGCACTTGGCTGCTACTGATGATGAGACCAGTGATATGTCTATAAAGCTCAAATTCCCGGTATTATCGTCCACCCGCGTGGGACTACCATCATTCAGAAGGACTAGATCAGACTCGTTAATCAACTTAACTACTTGCTCACCTCTACCATCCACCCGTAGGGAACCCCATAACGTATGATGAGCATTAAAATCACCTAAAATTACTTTATTTTGTGGCAGACGTTCCTGAAGAGCAAAAAGCTCATCATAGATTATCACTTTATCAGGCGGACAGTAAACTGAACATATAGCCAGATACGTGCCATTAATTTTTACTTTGCATGCGACAAACTCCAAAGTAGAATCAATAGTCACTTCTGTAAAAGGGAGGCTTTGGTGGATGTACATGGCGACTCCGCCTCCACCCCTACCCTCACGATCCTTCCGACATAAATGGTAGTTCCTGAGCGATACGACCTCGTCCGAGACGAGGTTTGTCAAATGAGTTTCTTGGAGAACGATAATATCGGGAGCATAGGACGAGGCTAATAATTTAAGGTCATTTACTTTAGATCTAATACTTCGACAGTTCCATTGTATAATGGTTGACGCGATGATTACGTTTTATGGGGTTTGGAAGTGCCTTGTCCACCAGTTTTTATTTTCTTTTTATGGGAGGGAGGCGCCTCCTCTCCCTCGCTTCCCGGGGACCTCTCACGGGATGGTTTGGAGACAGAAGCCTCCATGTCCTGCACCTCCTGGCGAGGGAGACGACTGACAGACTGCGACCTGCTTCTCTCTCGAGAAACCGATCGCGAGCCAGACGAAGTCCTCACAGGAGTAGCCCGGACGGGAAGGTGCGCTCCGGACTGTGATTCGGTATCTTCCTCCTTATGATGTTTTGGCTGGGTTGATGCAGCCATTTGGTCGACCAATTTTGTCAGTTGATATACTTTAATGTTTAGTTCTTTAACGGTTTGTTTAAGTTCAGCAATTTCCTTATCCTTGGCTGCAAGCTGCTGACTGACATCACTTGCACTAGGGGTGTTGCTAGTTACTGCTGCAGCATAGGAAGTATCAGGTTTGTGTGTCAAACTTTCCACTTTCCTCTTAGCTTCAGTATAACTAACTTCATGCTTTCTCATATATGCCAATGTTTCAGTCTCCTTCTTCAGGATGCTGCACTCGGCAGATCCTGAATGATGGGGACCTTCACAGTTAGCACATTTAGAAATTTTGCTAGTACATGTGATGGTGTCATGAGCTTCAGCACATTTACGGCAAGTGAATTTAGAAGAATCTTTGTCAATACATCTTAATGAGGTGTGTCCGAATTTTTGGCATCTATTACAATGCATTGGCTTTTGGACATAAGGTCTTACTTGAACACGTTCATAACCGACATTGACATATTCTGGGATTTTATTCAAAGCAAAGGTCAAAAAACACAGTCCAGTTTTCGTTCGTACATTCCCGTCCTTCTTGGTCATACAATGAACGTCCACTACGTCTTGGTCCTTCATGCTCTCAAGAATTTCACTTTCTTCCATCGTCCTCAAATCCCTGTGAAAGATTACTCCCTTACAGGTATTTGGGCCAATAGGAATAGTTACTTTAACTCGAAGATCATGAATTTGCGTCAGCTTAAGTAAATCCTTAATCTGGGAGTTGTATTGTACTTTTACAAGGAGGCTTCCATCTCGCAATTTTTTGACAAAATCAAAATCGCCGTCCACTTGACCATCAAGGACCTTTTTGATGATAAAGGGGTTTACGTTCATAAGCGACTGATTTTCGTTCACGCATTTTACATTCGCGAACCTTGCATTCTGGGTGGGGATTTTGAAAATTGGTCGTCTCGTCTTGTCATTAGTGGGGGTACCATTGTTCGTTGTCAGAGAGTGGTCATGAGTCGCCCCCCCTCCTTGAGGAGGAGAAGGGGTAGCCGGGGAGTCATTCATTCTGGGTATCGGACCAGGTCCGACCCCTCTGCTCAAAGTCGTAGTCCTGAAGGGACAAAAACCTCTTAACTGTTGTTATCAACCTAACTGCAATAGCTAAGAGAGTAGATCAGTATTTCGTCCTCTACCCCCTCAGTGGAAGCCTGGTTGCGTTCTCCAGTACCACAGAGGGATCGAGTTATGTGTGGGACACTTCCTTACCGCCGAACTTGCCTAGGCGAAGGACGGTAATTCAATGCCCACCCCCCAAGCGAATACGGGAGTTCCGAGGAACTCCGGTAGGCTCAGGAAAGTCACATTATAAAGGAAAAGATTTCAGGACCAAAGAAAAAGTGCGCCCAAATGACGCCCCAGACTACTGGGCCTCCCTACCCAGGGGTCAAAGCCACAAGGGCTACCCTGGTGTAGAAGAGAGCTGCGGGTCTGGGGTGGGGTGCTGACTACTACTACTGTAGCCTCGTGTCACCTGCAAATACAAGAGCACTGAAGGTGCTGGCAAAGCACAATGATGGTTCTGTAATTACAGGATTTTACTTTATTTCAATTTACGTTAAGAAAACTCAGGAACAACAATGTCAAGCGAGACAAGAGGCCCCGGGCTCCAGGGTAGCTCAAGTGGCACAAGACTTATTAGTTTGTTGCTACTGCGTTAGACAGGGTGTTTACTCTACAAGAGTTCGAACACGAGTGTTGCCTGACCATCGATTTTTTTTTTTTTTTTTTTTTTTTGTTGGATTTCTTGGCTATCAACCAACGGCACATGGCCAAGGTTATTAAGCCAATGGATCCTATTCATTCTATCAATCTATATAAGGTCATAAAGTTTTGTCTCTCTTAGAAAAGCAATTACTTTACTTATTATTTTTTCATTGTCAGACAATAGATTTGATATTGTAAAATCTTTATTTGTTATTCGGAAGTAATTTCTTAATTGTTGGCGTTGGTTATTGAAGTTCTGACATGTTATAAGATGGCTGATGGTTAAGCTTGTGTTGCAGTTGGGCATTGTGGAGGGAAGTTCTTTTCTATGTAGGGAGTGAGGTGCGTTAGTCTTGTTGCGTTGACCCTAAGACGGGCCAACACCACCTCCTCCCTTCTGTCCTTCCTGTGGGCTGTCTCCCACAGTTCGATTTCTGGCTTGATCTTGTGTGCGAGTTGGAGGTTGGTCCACTCACTTTGCCACAGGAGATGTATTTTTGCTTTTATAAGAGACACAAAACACCTGAGATCTGTACGAATTATGGTAGTGTCCAAATCGTCAGTTGACCCGGCTAATTTGTCAGCCTGTTCATTGCCATGGATGCCAGAGTGGCCTGGTACCCATATTAGCTTGATTGATTTATTGGCACCGTGTAACTTACGAATGATATTACCCAGCAATTCATTTTTAGTGGTTTCTAAGGATTTAATAGCTTTAAGTGAACTTAATGAATCGGAAAAAATAACTATTCTATCGTGGGTCGTCGATAGAGCAAAATCAATAGCTTTGTCAATGGCAAAAAGTTCAGCAAGAAAGATCGATGTATGATTCGGCAGTCTAAACTTTAGTTCACATTCAGTCGACCATACACCCGCACCTACACACTCATCTGTCTTGGAGCCGTCGGTATATATATGAAAAAAGGATAAATGCTTAATAAGGATCTCTCTAAACCGCTGGCGTACCTCACCCTCCGGCGCCATGGCCTTAGCTGATGGAAGCCAAGCTTCCATGATGGAAAAATTGGGTGTTTCCCATGGCGCTATGTTTGACTGAACCAGGGTATCAATAGTAGAGAGATCTATACCGACTTTCTCGACGAGGTCGTGGAGTCTCGTGGCAAAGGGCCTAATGCCTCCATTGCCATTGGGATGGCTCGGGTATCGAGCCACCTTAGCGGCATAGGTCAGGGCTAATTGGCCGCGTCTGAGTCGGAGGGGAGGTACTCCTGACTCCACCTCAAGACGCTCGATCCGAGTGCACTTCAGGGCTCCAAGACACACACGTAAACAGGCATTCTGCACAGCATCCAATCCTTTCAAACTTGTTTTCGATGCCGAATCATACACGATTGACCCATAATCTACTTTAGACCTAACCAGGGCTTTATATATCATTAGCAAAGACTTCCTATCAGCTCCCCATTTATTACCAGCAATGCACTTTAATAAATTTAGTGCTTTTTGACATTTATTCTTTAACTGACCAATGTGGTCTTTCCAATTAAGTCTACAATCAAAGAGTAGACCAAGAAATCTAGCAGAATTTTGAATGGGTATTGGGTGGTTATCTAAAGTTAGTCTGATATTTGGTATCTTTCTATGTGAAAAAATTACCCCAATACTCTTTCTAATGGAAAACTTAAAACCCCACTGGAGGCCCCAGTTATGAATCATATCCAATGCGAGTTGGATACGATTTGCCGAGAACTCTGCATTGTTGCTGGAATGCCACAATGCACAATCATCGGCGTACAGTGAGTATTTAAGATTTCGAGGGGGAGCTGGTAGGATGTCATTAATCATACATAGAAATAATGTTGGCGACAAGACACTTCCTTGTGGGACCCCGTTTGCCTGGACAAAAATGTCCGAAAAAGTGACATTGTCGGCAAAAAGTTTGACAGAGAACGTTCTGTCAGATATGAAATTTTGAATAAAACAAGGCAAGTTTCCACGTAATCCGAAAGCATAAAGTTTTCTGAGTAGGCCATATCGCCATGTCATGTCGTAGGCTTTTTCTATATCTAAAAATACTGAGATCAAAAAATCTTTTTTGGCAATTGCCTCTTGAATATGACTGTCCAGCTTTACTAGTTGATCGAGAGTTTGGCGTCCCTTTCGGAAGCCGCACTGCTCGTCAACTAGTAAATTACTGCTATTTAAAAAATGCAATAGCCTACTGTTAACAATTCGTTCCATGACCTTGCATAAGCAACTTGTCAACGCAATTGGTCGGTAGGAGATGGCAGTTCTGGGATTACCCCCTCCTTTCAATACAGGAATGATGTGGGCGAAGTGCCATGAGTTTGGAAAAGTGTGGCTTTTCCAAATTTCATTGTACACTTCTAGCAACTTAATCATGTCATCATGATTAAGATGCTTCATCATCTCATATCGAATCTCATCGGGGCCCGGGGATGTTCCTCTACAGGCTTCTAGGGCTCGGACAAGCTCATTCATTGTTAGGTCTTTATTATAATCAAAGTCATCTCCTGTGGCAAAGTGAATAGGCTGCAGCTCAGCGGCTTCCTTGGTGGGCAGGAAAGCAGGATGGTAGTTTGCTGAGCTGCTTGTATAAGAGAACTGCCTGGCGAGTACATTAGCAATGTCTTTTGGTGAATCGAAATTTGTTCCCTCGTGGATGATGTTTTTAATTTTGCAGGATGTTTTGTTTTTATTAATTTTTTTGACAGTGGACCAAACCTCTGATATTTTTGTATTACTATTGATTGTAGAGACAAAGCTACGCCAGGAGTCTCTTTTAGCTTGTCTAATTACTCTACGAGCCCTAGCTCTTGCTAGTTTGTAGTTGCAAAAGTTCTCATTATTGATGTTATTTTTGAAAAGCCTGTAGGCCTTATTGCGTCGGCACAGCGCCCTGCGGCAATCTGGTGTCCACCATGGAACTCTATGCTTAACGCTATCTGTCGAAGTTTTAGGAATGGATAGCAAAGCTGCTTCTAAAATCGAATTCTGAATATTGTTTACTTTATCATCAATGGTTTCTCCAACAAGTTCGAGCTTGACGCTCCTTGTGAAGGCGACCCAGTCTGCTCTTTTTATGTTAAATTTAGGCGCTGAAGGCGTTCTTGCTGTGTCGCATGAATATTTAATCAAAATAGGAAGATGATCGCTTCCCAACGAGTCGTCAATGGTGTGCCACAGGCACTTGGCTGCTACTGATGATGAGACCAGTGATATGTCTATAAAGCTCAAATTCCCGGTATTATCGTCTACCCGTGTTGGGCTACCATCGTTCAGAAGGACTAAATCAGAGTCGTTAATCAGCTTAACTACTTGCTCACCTCTACCATCCGCCCGCAGGGAACCCCATAATGTATGATGAGCATTAAAATCACCTAGAATTACTTTATTTTGTGGCAGACTATCCTGAAGAGCAAAGAGCTCATCATAAATTACCACTTTATCAGGGGGACAATAAACCGAACATGTAGCCAGATACGTGTTATTGATTTTTACTTTGCATGCGACAACCTCCAAAGTAGAATCAATAATCACTTCTGTAAAAGGGAGGCTTTGGTGGATGTACATGGCGACTCCGCCTCCACCCCTACCCTCACGATCCTTCCGACACAAATGGTAGTTTCTGAGTGATACGACCTCGTCGCAGACGAGGTTGTTTAAGTGTGTTTCTTGTAAGACTATAATATCGGGAGCATAGGACGAGGCTAATAATCTGAGGTCGTTTACTTTAGATCTAATACTTCGACAGTTCCATTGTATAATGGTTAACGCGATGATTACGTTTTATGGGGTTTGGAAGTGCCTTGTCCGCCAGTTTTAATTTTCTTTTTCTGGGAGGGAGGTTCGTCCTCCTCTCCCTCGCTACCCAGGGGCCTCCCATGGGTATTTTTGGAGACAGTAGCCTCCATGTCCTGCGTCTCGCTGCCAGGGAGACGCCCGGTGGAGGATGATCTGCTTCGAGAAGCAGACCAAACACCAGACGAAGTCCTAGCAGGAGCCGCCTGGACGAGAAGGTGCGATCCAGACTGTGTTTTGGTATCATCCTCCTTATGATGCTGCTGCTTTTGCTGGGTTGATTCAGCAATTTGTTGAATTGTATCTTTCAATTCTTTGATTTGACTCATTAATTCCTTGACCGTTTCCTTTAATTCAGCAATTTCTTTATCCTTAGCTGCAAGTTCCCGACTGATGCCGTTTGCACTGGAAGAGTTGTTAGTTGCTGCTGAAGCGTAGGAAGTATTGGGTTTGCTGGTCAAACCTTCAACTTTCCTCTTGGCTTCACGGTAACTAACATCATGTCCTCTCATGTATGCTAATATTTCAGTCTCCTTCTTCAAGCTGCTGCACTCGGCAGAGCCAGATTGATGGGGACCTCCACAGTTAGCACACTTGAGCGAAGTCTCAGTACATACAGCAGTGTCATGATCTCCAGCACATTTACCACAAGTAAATTTATTGGTATCCTTATCATTGCATCGTAATGAGGTGTGTCCAAATTTTTGGCATCTATTACAGCGCATAGGTTTTTGAATGTAAGGTCGCACTTGGACACGTTCATATCCAACCGTGACATACTCAGGAATTTTACTTGAAGCAAAGGTCAAAAAGCACAATCCGGTTTTTGTTCGCACATTCCCGTCTTTCTTGGTCATGCAGTTCACGTCCACTACGCTTTGGTCCTTCATATTTTCCAGAATTTCACTCTCCTCCATTGTCCTCAAATCCCTGCTAAAGATTACTCCCTTGCAGGTATTGGGGCCAATGGGGATAGTTACGTTGACCTTCAAATCATGAATTTGCGTCAGTTTAAGCAAGTCCTTAATCTGGGAGTTGAATTGCACTTTTACAAGGAGGCTACCATCTCGCAATTTCTTGACAAAATCAAAATCGCCGTCCACTTGACCATCAAGGACCTTCTTGATGATGAAGGGGCTCACATTCAAAAGCGATTGATTTTCATTCACGCATTTGACAGTCAGATACCTTGCATTCTGTGGAGGGATGGAAAAGAATCGTCGTTCTCGTTTGTCAGCAGTAGGGGTTCCGTTGTTCAAGGTCGCATTAGTCTTAGAGGAGTCATGGGTCGTCCCCCCTCCTTGAGGAGGAGGAGGGTTAGCCGAGGAATCGCACATGCTGGGTATCGGACCGAGTCCGACCCCTGGGCCCGTGCCCGTTGTCCTGAAGGGACCAGTTAACCCTTAACTATCGTTGAACAACCTAACAGCAATAGCTAAGAGAAGAGTGTGGCAGTTTCCGTCCTCTACCCCCCCAGTGGAAGCCTGGTTGCGTTCTCCAGTACCACAGAGGGATCGAGTTATGTGGAAGACACCTCCTTACCGCCGAACTTGCCTAGTGCGAAGGGCGGTAATTCGATGCCCACCCCCCAAGCGAATACGGGAGCCCACAAGGGTACTCCGGTAGGCTCAGGGAAGTCACATGAAGAGAGGAAGAGAATTTAGAATAAAGAGAAAAGTGCGCCCAAAGGACGCCCCAGACTACTGGGCCTCCCTACCCAGGGGTCAAAGCCCGTAAGGGCTGCCCTGGTGTAGAAGAGAGCTGCGGGTCTGAGGTGGGGTGCTGACTACGCCTACTGTAGTCTCGTGTGACCTGCAAAATCAATGCACTGAAGGTGCAGGCAAAGCACAAAATGCTGAAAAAATCAGATTTACTCTACGTATATTACGTTAAATAACTCAGAAGCAATAGCGCCGAGCGAGACGAGAGGCCCCGGACACCAGGGTAACTCCTGTGGCACAAGGCTTGGGTCTATTGCTGCTGCGTCTGAAAAGAGAGGTCCGAGCTGGTTAGAGTCTCGTTCACGAGTGAAACCATCGATTTTTTTTTTTTTTTTTTTTTTTTGTTGGATTTCTTGGCTATCAACCAGCGGCACATGGCCAAGGTCATTAAGCCAATGGATCCTATTTATTCTATCAATCTATATAAGGTCATAAAGTTTTGTCTCCCTTAGAAAAGCAATTACTTTAGTTATTATTTTTTCATTATCGGATAATAGATTTGATGTTGTGAATGGTATATTGTTTATTCTGCAGTAATTTTTTATGGATTGTCTGTTATTATTGAATTTATGGCAGGTTATGAGGATATGGGCTATTGTAAGATGGCTTGTGCAATGGGGGCATTGTGGAGGGAATCTTTTTTCGATGTATGGTGTGAGGTGGGTGAGTCTTGTGGCGTTTGTTCTTAGGCGTGCCAACACCACCTCTTCTCTTCTTTCTCTTCTGTGGGAGGTGTCCCACGGCTCTATTGTGTTCTTGATTTTGTTTGTGAGTTGGAGGTTGGTCCACTCACTTTGCCACAGGAGATGTATTTTTGCTTTTATAAGAGACACAAAACACCTGAGATCTGTACGGATTATGGTAATGTCCAAATCGTCAGTTGACCCGGCTAATTTGTCAGCCTGTTCATTGCCATGGATGCCAGAGTGGCCTGGTACCCATATTAGCTTGATTGATTTATTGGCACCGTGTAACTTACGAATGATATTACCCAGCAATTCATTTTTAGTGGTTTCTAAGGATTTAATAGCTTTAAGTGAACTTAATGAATCGGAAAAAATGACTATTCTATCGTGGGTCGTCGATAGAGCAAAATCAATAGCTTTGTCAATGGCAAAAAGTTCAGCAAGAAAGATCGATGTATGATTCGGCAGTCTAAACTTTAGTTCACATTCAGTCGACCATACACCCGCACCCACACCCTCATTTGTCTTGGAGCCGTCGGTATATATATGAAAAAAGGATAAATGCTTAATAAGGATCTCTCTAAACCGCTGGCGTACCTCACCCTCCGGCGCCATGGCCTTAGCTGATGGAAGCCAAGCTTCCATGATGGAAAAATTGGGTGTTTCCCATGGCGCTATGTTTGACTGAACCAGGGTATCAATAGTAGAGAGATCTATACCGACTTTCTCGACGAGGTCGTGGAGTCTCGTGGCAAAGGGCCTAATGCCTCCATTGCCATTGGGATGGCTCGGGTATCGAGCCACCTTAGCGGCATAGGTCAGGGCTAATTGGCCGCGTCTGAGTCGGAGGGGAGGTACTCCTGACTCCACCTCAAGACGCTCGATCCGAGTGCACTTCAGGGCTCCAAGACACACACGTAAACAGGCATTCTGCACAGCATCCAATCCTTTCAAACTTGTTTTCGATGCCGAATCATACACGATTGACCCATAATCTACTTTAGACCTAACCAGGGCTTTATATATCATTAGCAAAGACTTCCTATCAGCTCCCCATTTATTACCAGCAATGCACTTTAATAAATTTAGTGCTTTTTGACATTTATTCTTTAACTGACCAATGTGGTCTTTCCAATTAAGTCTACAATCAAAGAGTAGACCAAGAAATCTAGCAGAATTTTGAATGGGTATTGGGTGGTTATCTAAAGTTAGTCTGATATTTGGTATCTTTCTATGTGAAAAAATTACCCCAATACTCTTTCTAATGGAAAACTTAAAACCCCACTGGAGGCCCCAGTTATGAATCATATCCAATGCGAGTTGGATACGATTTGCCGAGAACTCTGCATTGTTGCTGGAATGCCACAATGCACAATCATCGGCGTACAGTGAGTATTTAAGATTTCGAGGGGGAGCTGGTAGGATGTCATTAATCATACATAGAAATAATGTTGGCGACAAGACACTTCCTTGTGGGACCCCGTTTGCCTGGACAAAAATGTCCGAAAAAGTGACATTGTCGGCAAAAAGTTTGACAGAGAACGTTCTGTCAGATATGAAATTTTGAATAAAACAAGGCAAGTTTCCACGTAATCCGAAAGCATAAAGTTTTCTGAGTAGGCCATATCGCCATGTCATGTCGTAGGCTTTTTCTATATCTAAAAATACTGAGATCAAAAAATCTTTTTTGGCAATTGCCTCTTGAATATGACTGTCCAGCTTTACTAGTTGATCGAGAGTTTGGCGTCCCTTTCGGAAGCCGCACTGCTCGTCAACTAGTAAATTACTGCTATTTAAAAAATGCAATAGCCTACTGTTAACAATTCGTTCCATGACCTTGCATAAGCAACTTGTCAACGCAATTGGTCGGTAGGAGATGGCAGTTCTGGGATTACCCCCTCCTTTCAATACAGGAATGATGTGGGCGAAGTGCCATGAGTTTGGAAAAGTGTGGCTTTTCCAAATTTCATTGTACACTTCTAGCAACTTAATCATGTCATCATGATTAAGATGCTTCATCATCTCATATCGAATCTCATCGGGGCCCGGGGATGTTCCTCTACAGGCTTCTAGGGCTCGGACAAGCTCATTCATTGTTAGGTCTTTATTATAATCAAAGTCATCTCCTGTGGCAAAGTGAATAGGCTGCAGCTCAGCGGCTTCCTTGGTGGGCAGGAAAGCAGGATGGTAGTTTGCTGAGCTGCTTGTATAAGAGAACTGCCTGGCGAGTACATTAGCAATGTCTTTTGGTGAATCGAAATTTGTTCCCTCGTGGATGATGTTTTTAATTTTGCAGGATGTTTTGTTTTTGTTAATTTTTTTGACAGTGGACCAAACCTCTGATATTTTTGTATTACTATTGATTGTAGAGACAAAGCTACGCCAGGAGTCTCTTTTAGCTTGTCTAATTACTCTACGAGCCCTAGCTCTTGCTAGTTTGTAGTTGCAAAAGTTCTCATTATTGATGTTATTTTTGAAAAGCCTGTAGGCCTTATTGCGTCGGCACAGCGCCCTGCGGCAATCTGGTGTCCACCATGGAACTCTATGCTTAACGCTATCTGTCGAAGTTTTAGGAATGGATAGCAAAGCTGCTTCTAAAATCGAATTCTGAATATTGTTTACTTTATCATCAATGGTTTCTCCAACAAGTTCGAGCTTGACGCTCCTTGTGAAGGCGACCCAGTCTGCTCTTTTTATGTTAAATTTTGGCGCTGAAGGCGTTCTTGCTGTGTCGCATGAATATTTAATCAAAATAGGAAGATGATCGCTTCCCAACGAGTCGTCAATGGTGTGCCACAGGCACTTGGCTGCTACTGATGATGAGACCAGTGATATGTCTATAAAGCTCAAATTCCCGGTATTATCGTCTACCCGCGTTGGGCTACCATCGTTCAGAAGGACTAAATCAGAGTCGTTAATCAGCTTAACTACTTGCTCACCTCTACCATCCGCCCGCAGGGAACCCCATAATGTATGATGAGCATTAAAATCACCTAGAATTACTTTATTTTGTGGCAGACTATCCTGAAGAGCAAAGAGCTCATCATAAATTACCACTTTATCAGGGGGACAATAAACCGAACATGTAGCCAGATACGTGTTATTGATTTTTACTTTGCATGCGACAACCTCCAAAGTAGAATCAATAATCACTTCTGTAAAAGGGAGGCTTTGGTGGATGTACATGGCGACTCCGCCTCCACCCCTACCCTCACGATCCTTCCGACACAAATGGTAGTTTCTGAGTGATACGACCTCGTCGCAGACGAGGTTGTTTAAGTGTGTTTCTTGTAAGACTATAATATCGGGAGCATAGGACGAGGCTAATAATCTGAGGTCGTTTACTTTAGATCTAATACTTCGACAGTTCCATTGTATAATGGTTAACGCGATGATTACGTTTTATGGGGTTTGGAAGTGCCTTGTCCGCCAGTTTTAATTTTCTTTTTCTGGGAGGGAGGTTCGTCCTCCTCTCCCTCGCTACCCAGGGGCCTCCCATGGGTATTTTTGGAGACAGTAGCCTCCATGTCCTGCGTCTCGCTGCCAGGGAGACGCCCGGTGGAGGATGATCTGCTTCGAGAAGCAGACCAAACACCAGACGAAGTCCTAGCAGGAGCCGCCTGGACGAGAAGGTGCGATCCAGACTGTGTTTTGGTATCATCCTCCTTATGATGCTGCTGCTTTTGCTGGGTTGATTCAGCAATTTGTTGAATTGTATCTTTCAATTCTTTGATTTGACTCATTAATTCCTTGACCGTTTCCTTTAATTCAGCAATTTCTTTATCCTTAGCTGCAAGTTCCCGACTGATGCCGTTTGCACTGGAAGAGTTGTTAGTTGCTGCTGAAGCGTAGGAAGTATTGGGTTTGCTGGTCAAACCTTCAACTTTCCTCTTGGCTTCACGGTAACTAACATCATGTCCTCTCATGTATGCTAATATTTCAGTCTCCTTCTTCAAGCTGCTGCACTCGGCAGAGCCAGATTGATGGGGACCTCCACAGTTAGCACACTTGAGCGAAGTCTCAGTACATACAGCAGTGTCATGATCTCCAGCACATTTACCACAAGTAAATTTATTGGTATCCTTATCATTGCATCGTAATGAGGTGTGTCCAAATTTTTGGCATCTATTACAGCGCATAGGTTTTTGAATGTAAGGTCGCACTTGGACACGTTCATATCCAACCGTGACATACTCAGGAATTTTACTTGAAGCAAAGGTCAAAAAGCACAATCCGGTTTTTGTTCGCACATTCCCGTCTTTCTTGGTCATGCAGTTCACGTCCACTACGCTTTGGTCCTTCATATTTTCCAGAATTTCACTCTCCTCCATTGTCCTCAAATCCCTGCTAAAGATTACTCCCTTGCAGGTATTGGGGCCAATGGGGATAGTTACGTTGACCTTCAAATCATGAATTTGCGTCAGTTTAAGCAAGTCCTTAATCTGGGAGTTGAATTGCACTTTTACAAGGAGGCTACCATCTCGCAATTTCTTGACAAAATCAAAATCGCCGTCCACTTGACCATCAAGGACCTTCTTGATGATGAAGGGGCTCACATTCAAAAGCGATTGATTTTCATTCACGCATTTGACAGTCAGATACCTTGCATTCTGTGGAGGGATTGAAAAGAATCGTCGTTCTCGTTTGTCAGCAGTAGGGGTTCCATTGTTCAAGGTCGCATTAGTCTTAGAGGAGTCATGGGTCGTCCCCCCTCCTTGAGGAGGAGGAGGGTTAGCCGAGGAATCGCACATGCTGGGTATCGGACCGAGTCCGACCCCTGGGCCCGTGCCCGTTGTCCTGAAGGGACCAGTTAACCCTTAACTATCGTTGAACAACCTAACAGCAATAGCTAAGAGAAGAGTGTGGCAGTTTCCGTCCTCTACCCCCCCAGTGGAAGCCTGGTTGCGTTCTCCAGTACCACAGAGGGATCGAGTTATGTGGAAGACACCTCCTTACCGCCGAACTTGCCTAGTGCGAAGGGCGGTAATTCGATGCCCACCCCCCAAGCGAATACGGGAGCCCACAAGGGTACTCCGGTAGGCTCAGGGAAGTCACATGAAGAGAGGAAGAGAATTTAGAATAAAGAAAAAGTGCGCCCAAAGGACGCCCCAGACTACTGGGCCTCCCTACCCAGGGGTCAAAGCCCGTGAGGGCTGCCCTGGTGTAGAAGAGAGCTGCGGGTCTGAGGTGGGGTGCTGACTACGCCTACTGTAGTCTCGTGTGACCTGCAAAATCAATGCACTGAAGGTGCAGGCAAAGCACAAAATGCTGAAAAAATCAGATTTACTCTACGTATATTACGTTAAATAACTCAGAAGCAATAGCGCCGAGCGAGACGAGAGGCCCCGGACACCAGGGTAACTCCTGTGGCACAAGGCTTGGGTCTATTGCTGCTGCGTCTGAAAAGAGAGGTCCGAGCTGGTTAGAGTCTCGTTCACGAGTGACCATCGATTTTTTTTTTTTTTTTTTTTTTTTTTTTTTTGTTGGATTTCTTGGCTATCAACCAGCGGCACATGGCCAAGGTTATTAAGCCAATGGATCCTATTTATTCTATCAATCTATATAAGGTCATAAAGTTTTGTCTCCCTTAGAAAAGCAATTACTTTAGTTATTATTTTTTCATTATCGGATAATAGATTTGATGTTGTGAATGGTATATTGTTTATTCTGCAGTAATTTTTTATGGTTTGTCTGTTATTATTGAATTTATGGCAGGTTATGAGGATATGGGCTATTGTAAGATGGCTTGTGCAATGGGGGCATTGTGGAGGGAATCTTTTTTCGATGTATGGTGTGAGGTGGGTGAGTCTTGTGGCGTTTGTTCTTAGGCGTGCCAACACCACCTCTTCTCTTCTTTCTCTTCTGTGGGAGGTGTCCCACGGCTCTATTGTGTTCTTGATTTTGTTTGTGAGTTGGAGGTTGGTCCACTCACTTTGCCACAGGAGATGTATTTTTGCTTTTATAAGAGACACAAAACACCTGAGATCTGTACGAATTATGGTAATGTCCAAATCGTCAGTTGACCCGGCTAGTTTGTCAGCCTGTTCATTGCCATGGATACCAGAGTGGCCTGGTACCCATATTAGCTTGATTGATTTATTGGCACCGTGTAACTTACGAATGATATTACCCAGCAATTCATTTTTGGTGGTTTCTAAGGATTTAATAGCTTTAAGTGAACTTAATGAATCGGAAAAAATGACTATTCTATCGTGGGTCGTCGATAGAGCAAAATCAATAGCTTTGTCAATGGCAAAAAGTTCAGCAAGAAAGATCGATGTATGATTCGGCAGTCTAAACTTTAGTTCACATTCAGTCGACCATACACCCGCACCCACACCCTCATTTGTCTTGGAGCCGTCGGTATATATATGAAAAAAGGATAGATGTTTAATAAGGATCTCTCTAAACCGCTGGCGTACCTCACCCTCCGGCGCCATGGCCTTAGCTGATGGAAGCCAAGCTTCCATGATGGAAAAATTGGGTGTTTCCCATGGCGCTATGTTTGACTGAACCAGGGTATCAATAGTAGAGAGATCTATACCGACTTTCTCGATGAGGTCGTGGAGTCTTGTGGCAAAGGGCCTAATGCCTCCATTGCCATTGGGATGGCTCGGGTATCGAGCCACCTTAGCGGCATAGGTCAGGGCTAATTGGCCGCGTCTGAGTCGGAGGGGAGGTACTCCTGACTCCACCTCAAGACGCTCGATCCGAGTGCACTTCAGGGCTCCAAGACACACACGTAAACAGGCATTCTGCACAGCATCCAAACCTTTCAAACTTGTTTTCGATGCCGAGCCATACACGATTGACCCATAATCTACTTTAGACCTAACCAGGGCTTTATATATCATTAGCAAAGACTTCCTATCAGCTCCCCATTTATTACCAGCAATGCACTTTAATAAATTTAGTGCTTTTTGACATTTATTCTTTAACTGACCAATGTGGTCTTTCCAATTAAGTCTACAATCAAAGAGTAGACCAAGAAATCTAGCAGAATTTTGAATGGGTATTGGGTGGTTATCTAAAGTTAATCTGATATTTGGTATCTTTCTATGTGAAAAAATTACCCCAATACTCTTTCTAGTGGAAAACTTAAAACCCCACTGGAGGCCCCAGTTATGAATCATATCCAATGCGAGTTGAATACGATTTGCCGAGAACTCTGCATTGTTGCTGGAATGCCACAATGCACAATCATCGGCGTACAGTGAGTATTTAAGATTTCGAGGGGGAGCTGGTAGGATGTCATTAATCATACATAGAAATAAGGTTGGCGACAAGACACTTCCTTGTGGGACCCCGTTTGCCTGGACAAAAATGTCCGAAAAAGTGACATTGTCGGCAAAAAGTTTGACAGAAAACGTTCTGTCAGAAATGAAATTTTGAATAAAACAAGGCAAGTTTCCACGTAATCCGAAAGCATAAAGTTTTCTGAGTAGGCCATATCGCCATGTCATGTCGTAGGCTTTTTCTATATCTAAAAATACTGAAATCAAAAAATCTTTTTTGGCAATTGCCTCTTGAATATGACTGTCCAGCTTTACTAGTTGATCGAGAGTTTGGCGTCCCTTTCGGAAGCCGCACTGCTCGTCAACTAGCAAATTACTGCTATTTAAAAAATGCAATAGCCTACTGTTAACAATTCTTTCCATGACCTTGCATAAGCAACTTGTCAACGCAATTGGTCGGTAGGAGATGGCAGTTCTGGGATTACCCCCTCCTTTCAATACAGGAATGATGTGGGCGAAGTGCCATGAGTTTGGAAAAGTGTGGCTTTTCCAAATTTCATTGTACACTTCTAGCAACTTAATCATGTCATCATGATTAAGATGCTTCATCATCTCATATCGAATCTCATCGGGGCCCGGGGATGTTCCTCTACAGGCTTCTAGGGCTCGGACAAGCTCATTCATAGTTAGGTCTTTATTATAATCAAAGTCATCTCCTGTGGCAAAGTGAATAGGTTGCAGCTCAGCGGCTTCCTTGGTGGGCAGGAAAGCAGGATGGTAATTTGCCGAACTGCTTGTGTAAGAGAACTGCCTGGCGAGTACATTAGCAATGTCTTTTGGTGAATCGAAATTTGTTCCCTCGTGAATGATGTTTTTAATTTTGCAGGATGTTTTGTTTTTATTAATTTTTTTGACAGTGGACCAAACCTCTGATATTTTTGTATTACTATTTATTGTAGAGACAAAGCTACGCCAGGAGTCTCTTTTTGCTTGTCTAATTACTCTACGAGCCCTAGCTCTTGCTTGTTTGTAGTTGCAAAAGTTCTCATTATTGATGTTATTTTTGAAAAGCCTGTAGGCCTTATTGCGTCGGCACAGCGCCCTGCGGCAATCTGGTGTCCACCATGGAACTCTATGCTTAACGCTATCTGTCGAAGTTTTAGGAATGGATAGCAAAGCTGCTTCTAAAATCGAATTCTGAATATTGTTTACTTTATCATCAATGGTTTCTCCAACAAGTTCGAGCTTGACGCTCCTTGTGAAGGCGACCCAGTCTGCTCTTTTTATGTTAAATTTTGGCGCTGAAGGCGTTCTTGCTGTGTCGCATGAATATTTAATCAAAATAGGAAGATGATCGCTTCCCAACGAGTCGTCAATGGTGTGCCACAGGCACTTGGCTGCTACTGATGATGAGACCAGTGATATGTCTATAAAGCTCAAATTCCCGGTATTATCGTCTACCCGCGTTGGGCTACCATCGTTCAGAAGGACTAAATCAGAGTCGTTAATCAGCTTAACTACTTGCTCACCTCTACCATCCGCCCGCAGGGAACCCCATAATGTATGATGAGCATTAAAATCACCTAGAATTACTTTATTTTGTGGCAGACTATCCTGAAGAGCAAAGAGCTCATCATAAATTACCACTTTATCAGGGGGACAATAAACCGAACATGTAGCCAGATACGTGTTATTGATTTTTACTTTGCATGCGACAACCTCCAAAGTAGAATCAATAATCACTTCTGTAAAAGGGAGGCTTTGGTGGATGTACATGGCGACTCCGCCTCCACCCCTACCCTCACGATCCTTCCGACACAAATGGTAGTTTCTGAGTGATACGACCTCGTCGCAGACGAGGTTGTTTAAGTGTGTTTCTTGTAAGACTATAATATCGGGAGCATAGGACGAGGCTAATAATCTGAGGTCGTTTACTTTAGATCTAATACTTCGACAGTTCCATTGTATAATGGTTAACGCGATGATTACGTTTTATGGGGTTTGGAAGTGCCTTGTCCGCCAGTTTTAATTTTCTTTTTCTGGGAGGGAGGTTCGTCCTCCTCTCCCTCGCTACCCAGGGGCCTCCCATGGGTATTTTTGGAGACAGTAGCCTCCATGTCCTGCGTCTCGCTGCCAGGGAGACGCCCGGTGGAGGATGATCTGCTTCGAGAAGCAGACCAAACACCAGACGAAGTCCTAGCAGGAGCCGCCTGGACGAGAAGGTGCGATCCAGACTGTGTTTTGGTATCATCCTCCTTATGATGCTGCTGCTTTTGCTGGGTTGATTCAGCAATTTGTTGAATTGTATCTTTCAATTCTTTGATTTGACTCATTAATTCCTTGACCGTTTCCTTTAATTCAGCAATTTCTTTATCCTTAGCTGCAAGTTCCCGACTGATGCCGTTTGCACTGGAAGTTTTGTTAGTTGCTGCTGAAGCGTAGGAAGTATTGGGTTTGCTGGTCAAACCTTCAACTTTCCTCTTGGCTTCACGGTAACTAACATCATGTCCTCTCATGTATGCTAATATTTCAGTCTCCTTCTTCAAGCTGCTGCACTCGGCAGAGCCAGATTGATGGGGACCTCCACAGTTAGCACACTTGAGCGAAGTCTCAGTACATACAGCAGTGTCATGATCTCCAGCACATTTACCACAAGTAAATTTATTGGTATCCTTATCATTGCATCGTAATGAGGTGTGTCCAAATTTTTGGCATCTATTACAGCGCATAGGTTTTTGAATGTAAGGTCGCACTTGGACACGTTCATATCCAACCGTGACATACTCAGGAATTTTACTTGAAGCAAAAGTCAAAAAGCACAATCCGGTTTTTGTTCGCACATTCCCGTCTTTCTTGGTCATGCAGTTCACGTCCACTACGCTTTGGTCCTTCATATTTTCCAGAATTTCACTCTCCTCCATTGTTCTCAAATCCCTGCTAAAGATTACTCCCTTGCAGGTATTGGGGCCAATGGGGATAGTTACGTTGACCTTCAAATCATGAATCTGCGTCAGTTTAAGCAAGTCCTTAATCTGGGAGTTGAATTGCACTTTTACAAGGAGGCTACCATCTCGCAATTTCTTGACAAAATCAAAGTCGCCGTCCACTTGACCATCAAGGACCTTCTTGATGATGAAGGGGCTCACATTCAAAAGCGATTGATTTTCATTCACGCATTTGACAGTCAGATACCTTGCATTCTGTGGAGGGATGGAAAAGAATCGTCGTTCACGTTTGTCAGCAGTAGGGGTTCCGTTGTTCAAGGTCGTATTGGTCGTAGGCGAGTCATGGGTCGTCCCCCCTCCTTGAGGAGGAGGAGGGTTGTTAGCCGCGGGATCAATCATGCTGGGTATCGGACCGAGTCCGACCCCTGGGCCCGTGCCCGTTGTCCTGAAGGGACCAGTTAACCCTTAACTATCGTTGAACAACCTAACAGCAATAGCTAAGAGAAGAGTGTGGCAGTTTCCGTCCTCTACCCCCCCAGTGGAAGCCTGGTTGCGTTCTCCAGTACCACAGAGGGATCGAGTTATGTGGAAGACACCTCCTTACCGCCGAACTTGCCTAGTGCGAAGGGCGGTAATTCGATGCCCACCCCCCAAGCGAATACGGGAGCCCACAAGGGTACTCCGGTAGGCTCAGGGAAGTCACATGAAGAGAGGAAGAGAATTCAGAATAAAGAGAAAGTGCGCCCAAAGGACGCCCCAGACTACTGGGCCTCCCTACCCAGGGGTCAAAGCCCGTAAGGGCTGCCCTGGTGTAGAAGAGAGCTGCGGGTCTGAGGTGGGGTGCTGACTACGCCTACTGTAGTCTCGTGTGACCTGCAAAATCAATGCACTGAAGGTGCAGGCAAAGCACAAAAAGCTGAACAAATCAGATTTACTCTAAGTAAATTACGTTATAAACTCAGAAGCAATAGCGCCGAGCGAGACGAGAGGCCCCGGACACCAGGGTAGCTCCTGTGGCACAAGGCTTGGGTCTATTGCTGCTGCGTCTGAAAAGAGAGAGGTCCGAGCTGGTCAAAGTCTCGTACACGAGTGACCATCGATTTTTTTTTTTTTTTTTTTTTGTTGGATTTCTTGGCTATCAACCAGCGGCACATGGCCAAGGTTATTAAGCCAATGGATCCTATTTATTCTATCAATCTATATAAGGTCATAAAGTTTTGTCTCCCTTAGAAAAGCAATTACTTTAGTTATTATTTTTTCATTATCGGATAATAGATTTGATGTTGTGAATGGTATATTGTTTATTCTGCAGTAATTTTTTATGGATTGTCTGTTATTATTGAATTTATGGCAGGTTATGAGGATATGGGCTATTGTAAGATGGCTTGTGCAATGGGGGCATTGTGGAGGGAATCTTTTTTCGATGTATGGTGTGAGGTGGGTGAGTCTTGTGGCGTTTGTTCTTAGGCGTGCCAACACCACCTCTTCTCTTCTTTCTCTTCTGTGGGATGTGTCCCACGGCTCTATTGTGTTCTTGATTTTGTTTGTGAGTTGGAGGTTGGTCCACTCACTTTGCCACAGGAGATGTATTTTTGCTTTTATAAGAGACACAAAACACCTGAGATCTGTACGGATTATGGTAATGTCCAAATCGTCAGTTGACCCGGCTAATTTGTCAGCCTGTTCATTGCCATGGATGCCAGAGTGGCCTGGTACCCATATTAGCTTGATTGATTTATTGGCACCGTGTAACTTACGAATGATATTACCCAGCAATTCATTTTTAGTGGTTTCTAAGGATTTAATAGCTTTAAGTGAACTTAATGAATCGGAAAAAATGACTATTCTATCGTGGGTCGTCGATAGAGCAAAATCAATAGCTTTGTCAATGGCAAAAAGTTCAGCAAGAAAGATCGATGTATGATTCGGCAGTCTAAACTTTAGTTCACATTCAGTCGACCATACACCCGCACCCACACCCTCATTTGTCTTGGAGCCGTCGGTATATATATGAAAAAAGGATAAATGCTTAATAAGGATCTCTCTAAACCGCTGGCGTACCTCACCCTCCGGCGCCATGGCCTTAGCTGATGGAAGCCAAGCTTCCATGATGGAAAAATTGGGTGTTTCCCATGGCGCTATGTTTGACTGAACCAGGGTATCAATAGTAGAGAGATCTATACCGACTTTCTCGACGAGGTCGTGGAGTCTCGTGGCAAAGGGCCTAATGCCTCCATTGCCATTGGGATGGCTCGGGTATCGAGCCACCTTAGCGGCATAGGTCAGGGCTAATTGGCCGCGTCTGAGTCGGAGGGGAGGTACTCCTGACTCCACCTCAAGACGCTCGATCCGAGTGCACTTCAGGGCTCCAAGACACACACGTAAACAGGCATTCTGCACAGCATCCAATCCTTTCAAACTTGTTTTCGATGCCGAATCATACACGATTGACCCATAATCTACTTTAGACCTAACCAGGGCTTTATATATCATTAGCAAAGACTTCCTATCAGCTCCCCATTTATTACCAGCAATGCACTTTAATAAATTTAGTGCTTTTTGACATTTATTCTTTAACTGACCAATGTGGTCTTTCCAATTAAGTCTACAATCAAAGAGTAGACCAAGAAATCTAGCAGAATTTTGAATGGGTATTGGGTGGTTATCTAAAGTTAGTCTGATATTTGGTATCTTTCTATGTGAAAAAATTACCCCAATACTCTTTCTAATGGAAAACTTAAAACCCCACTGGAGGCCCCAGTTATGAATCATATCCAATGCGAGTTGGATACGATTTGCCGAGAACTCTGCATTGTTGCTGGAATGCCACAATGCACAATCATCGGCGTACAGTGAGTATTTAAGATTTCGAGGGGGAGCTGGTAGGATGTCATTAATCATACATAGAAATAATGTTGGCGACAAGACACTTCCTTGTGGGACCCCGTTTGCCTGGACAAAAATGTCCGAAAAAGTGACATTGTCGGCAAAAAGTTTGACAGAGAACGTTCTGTCAGATATGAAATTTTGAATAAAACAAGGCAAGTTTCCACGTAATCCGAAAGCATAAAGTTTTCTGAGTAGGCCATATCGCCATGTCATGTCGTAGGCTTTTTCTATATCTAAAAATACTGAAATCAAAAAATCTTTTTTGGCTATTGCCTCTTGAATATGACTGTCCAGCTTTACTAGTTGATCGAGAGTTTGGCGTCCCTTTCGGAAGCCGCACTGCTCGTCAACTAGTAAATTACTGCTATTTAAAAAATGCAATAGCCTACTGTTAACAATTCGTTCCATGACCTTGCATAAGCAACTTGTCAACGCAATTGGTCGGTAGGAGATGGCAGTTCTGGGATTACCCCCTCCTTTCAATACAGGAATGATGTGGGCGAAGTGCCATGAGTTTGGAAAAGTGTGGCTTTTCCAAATTTCATTGTACACTTCTAGCAACTTAATCATGTCATCATGATTAAGATGCTTCATCATCTCATATCGAATCTCATCGGGGCCCGGGGATGTTCCTCTACAGGCTTCTAGGGCTCGGACAAGCTCATTCATTGTTAGGTCTTTATTATAATCAAAGTCATCTCCTGTGGCAAAGTGAATAGGCTGCAGCTCAGCGGCTTCCTTGGTGGGCAGGAAAGCAGGATGGTAGTTTGCTGAGCTGCTTGTATAAGAGAACTGCCTGGCGAGTACATTAGCAATGTCTTTTGGTGAATCGAAATTTGTTCCCTCGTGGATGATGTTTTTAATTTTGCAGGATGTTTTGTTTTTGTTAATTTTTTTGACAGTGGACCAAACCTCTGATATTTTTGTATTACTATTGATTGTAGAGACAAAGCTACGCCAGGAGTCTCTTTTAGCTTGTCTAATTACTCTACGAGCCCTAGCTCTTGCTAGTTTGTAGTTGCAAAAGTTCTCATTGTTGATGTTATTTTTGAAAAGCCTGTAGGCCTTATTGCGTCGGCACAGCGCCCTGCGGCAATCTGGTGTCCACCATGGAACTCTATGCTTAACGCTATCTGTCGAAGTTTTAGGAATGGATAGCAAAGCTGCTTCTAAAATCGAATTCTGAATATTGTTTACTTTATCATCAATGGTTTCTCCAACAAGTTCGAGCTTGACGCTCCTTGTGAAGGCGACCCAGTCTGCTCT
This sequence comes from Penaeus chinensis, assembly GCF_019202785.1. NCBI lineage: Eukaryota > Metazoa > Arthropoda > Malacostraca > Decapoda > Penaeidae > Penaeus > Penaeus chinensis. The sequence goes on along the minus strand of NC_061833.1, from coordinate 18,045,050 downwards.
TTTTATGTTAAATTTTGGCGCTGAAGGCGTTCTTGCTGTGTCGCATGAATATTTAATCAAAATAGGAAGATGATCGCTTCCCAACGAGTCGTCAATGGTGTGCCACAGGCACTTGGCTGCTACTGATGATGAGACCAGTGATATGTCTATAAAGCTCAAATTCCCGGTATTATCGTCTACCCGCGTTGGGCTACCATCGTTCAGAAGGACTAAATCAGAGTCGTTAATCAGCTTAACTACTTGCTCACCTCTACCATCCGCCCGCAGGGAACCCCATAATGTATGATGAGCATTAAAATCACCTAGAATTACTTTATTTTGTGGCAGACTATCCTGAAGAGCAAAGAGCTCATCATAAATTACCACTTTATCAGGGGGACAATAAACCGAACATGTAGCCAGATACGTGTTATTGATTTTTACTTTGCATGCGACAACCTCCAAAGTAGAATCAATAATCACTTCTGTAAAAGGGAGGCTTTGGTGGATGTACATGGCGACTCCGCCTCCACCCCTACCCTCACGATCCTTCCGACACAAATGGTAGTTTCTGAGTGATACGACCTCGTCGCAGACGAGGTTGTTTAAGTGTGTTTCTTGTAAGACTATAATATCGGGAGCATAGGACGAGGCTAATAATCTGAGGTCGTTTACTTTAGATCTAATACTTCGACAGTTCCATTGTATAATGGTTAACGCGATGATTACGTTTTATGGGGTTTGGAAGTGCCTTGTCCGCCAGTTTTAATTTTCTTTTTCTGGGAGGGAGGTTCGTCCTCCTCTCCCTCGCTACCCAGGGGCCTCCCATGGGTATTTTTGGAGACAGTAGCCTCCATGTCCTGCGTCTCGCTGCCAGGGAGACGCCCGGTGGAGGATGATCTGCTTCGAGAAGCAGACCAAACACCAGACGAAGTCCTAGCAGGAGCCGCCTGGACGAGAAGGTGCGATCCAGACTGTGTTTTGGTATCATCCTCCTTATGATGCTGCTGCTTTTGCTGGGTTGATTCAGCAATTTGTTGAATTGTATCTTTCAATTCTTTGATTTGACTCATTAATTCCTTGACCGTTTCCTTTAATTCAGCAATTTCTTTATCCTTAGCTGCAAGTTCCCGACTGATGCCGTTTGCACTGGAAGTGTTGTTAGTTGCTGCTGAAGCGTAGGAAGTATTGGGTTTGCTGGTCAAACCTTCAACTTTCCTCTTGGCTTCACGGTAACTAACATCATGTCCTCTCATGTATGCTAATATTTCAGTCTCCTTCTTCAAGCTGCTGCACTCGGCAGAGCCAGATTGATGGGGACCTCCACAGTTAGCACACTTGAGCGAAGTCTCAGTACATACAGCAGTGTCATGATCTCCAGCACATTTACCACAAGTAAATTTATTGGTATCCTTATCATTGCATCGTAATGAGGTGTGTCCAAATTTTTGGCATCTATTACAGCGCATAGGTTTTTGAATGTAAGGTCGCACTTGGACACGTTCATATCCAACCGTGACATACTCAGGAATTTTACTTGAAGCAAAAGTCAAAAAGCACAATCCGGTTTTTGTTCGCACATTCCCGTCTTTCTTGGTCATGCAGTTCACGTCCACTACGCTTTGGTCCTTCATATTTTCCAGAATTTCACTCTCCTCCATTGTTCTCAAATCCCTGCTAAAGATTACTCCCTTGCAGGTATTGGGGCCAATGGGGATAGTTACGTTGACCTTCAAATCATGAATCTGCGTC
>NC_061833.1:18018319-18020819 GCF_019202785.1 Penaeus chinensis | reverse complement strand
TCATGATACGACTAAAGTGCCAATACAAATATGAATACGCCCTTACGAAAAAACACTAATCAAAACAATTACATATTCCAATATTCAGTTCACTAAATAACTATTATTAATAAGAAAAACGCTATTACAAAAACCCTCATCAATATAGTCATACATTCCAATACTCAAATCACTCCACTCAGTATGACAATTAAGTATAGTTGACTTTGGCGATGCTGTATTAACAAAGTTGCCCTGCATGATTATCTCGTTTACGTTTTAGTTAATGTTAGTGAACTATCTTAAATTGGGAAAGGGAAGAAATATGGAAGAAAGTATAACATGAATAAATAGACGAATGAATAAATAAATAAAGTTATAGATACGTAAATAACAGATGATTAAATGAATCAATGGATGAGTGAATAAGTGAATAAACCAATTAAAGAATAAACCAATAAATCAAAAGAACAAATAAACAAATAAGTATATTATCCCTAAACAAACAAACAAACAAACAAACAAACACAAATAAAGCGAAGAATTTGCATATCCTTTCCACGTATTTCCTTTAATTACCTCTACAGCAGGAAATGACCTTATATGGATTACGGGCTCGAATAAGGCAAGAATGGATAGGGGGAAGGAGAGGGGGGGGGGGTATTCCCTCTTCGATACCCCCTCCCCCCAAGTGAGTATAACTGAGTATAACGTCAAGGAAACGGTATTTAGCAGGAAAATCTTTGGGCAACTTTAGCGGATGGATATTTTGTACGGATATATCAGCTTTATAAGCGGATATAATGACTTAATTAACGGATATATTAACTTTATAAACTCACATATTCACTTTATAAATGGATATACTAACCTTATTAACGGACATAGTAACTTGATAAACGGATATATCAACTTTATCAACGGATATAGCGCATGTCATCTAGGTGTCATAACAATGAACCTTTTTTTTATGTTGCATTACTACTTGTTATAAGTAAGAAAGAAAACTCGAGGGAGAGATGAAAACACCAATAAATACAGAAAAAAATAGTATACTTCATCATACTTTTTCCCTCTTAGGAAAGAAATCCTGAAGGATGAGGTGAATAGACAAAAAAAAATATAGATTAAAAGGTGGATATATTTCATAATACTTTTTCCCCATCATGTTGCAGAACTAGTCGTTAAGAGAGATACAACATACAGATAAGTAAGCAAACCAAAGTTAAAATATAGGGATGTCAATATGCAAATATGACCTGTTCTGATGACTGCCAACTCTGCAACCATATATTCAATAAAGTATGCGGTTAAAGTCAATTGCATAAAGCTACGGGGTTGAATACAGTGTGTTGATTTTATACATTTAAATATCCCAGTGAATTTCGCCCGATATGTGTTTTTTTGGATTAAACCGCTGAGCCTTTTAATCTGATTTGACTTACTGAAAGGCACTGATTGTTCATATCAATTCTTTGCGGATTATATTGTTGTCGTTAACAATACTGTTTACTTTTTACGCTGACTTGAGGAAAATGGTTGATCTAGAAAAGAAATTATGAAGTTGACACTGGAGTATTTTTTGTTGTATTTTTTTTTTTTCACAGCAGTAAAAAAAAAAAAAAAAAAAAAAAAAAAAAAATGTAATTAGTTCTCTTCTGTTTTGTCTTCCACGACTTTTAATATCAGAGGAAAGGACACTTATACGTTTTTCTCCGGATAAATGGCACACCAATATCAAATCTGGAAACTAATGAATAATTTTATTATTGTCGATGGACGTGTACATCCCTTGATCTCGCTCTCTCCTATTTACAATTTTCTTCGATTTTTCTCTATTTCCTTCCCTCCTCCTGCTTCTTCCCCTTTTCATTATATTTGTTTTTCAATCCTCATTTCTCTTTCCTCCATTCCTATTCTCTCTCTCTCTCTCTCTCTCTCTCTCTCTCTCTCTCTCTCTCTCTCTCTCTCTCTCTCTCTCTCTCTCTCTCTCTCTCTCTCTTTTACTTTTTCTCTTTCGTCCTTTTCTTCTTTTTCTTTTTCGTCTCCAATTTCTTCGCCTGATTTTCTTTCCACACATTTTTCCTATCTTCTACATCAATTCCAACGCCTTTCTCTATCCTCCTCTCCTCTACCCCTATCCTTTTCCCTCTATTTTTCTTCCTTCACTTTTCATTTTATCCTCCTTTCCCTCTCTTACGTTCTTTATTCCAACTCCTCTCCACTTCCCTCCTTCCTTTCCCTTCCCACCTCCATTTATTTTTCCGACTTTCCTTTTTCCTCCTCCGCTCTCTAGCTCTTTTCCCTCCTCCTCCCCCTCTCCTTCGCCCGTCCTCCTCTCCTTTCCTCCCCCCTTTTCCTCTCCCCTCCTCCCCCCTCCTTCGCCCGTCCTCCTCTCCTTTCCTCTCCCCTTTTCCTCTCCCCTCCTCCCCCCTCCTTCGCCCGTCCTCCTCTCTTCTCCTCTTCCCTCCTCCCCCCTACTCCCGCTCTTCTCCCCCGTTACCAATCTTCTATCAATAAA
>NC_061833.1:17998319-18010819 GCF_019202785.1 Penaeus chinensis | reverse complement strand
AGAAAAAAAAAAGTATGGGTTGTTTAGTAGCGTAAAGAATTCTGTAATATATCATTCTCACAAGATAGTGAAATTTCAAAGTAGGGAAATATTATACGATGGACCTAAAACTGCATGGGTATTACTGCAAGGCTTCGAGAGAACGAAATTATCACTGTGGCTCGTTCATTTTGACACCCTCTGACATAAGCTAACGTAAGGAAAATGGAGGTGGGGGATACGAAATAAGGGGCTAATTATCACGACAAATACTTACAGTATAGGAAATAAATCAAAGGAAATGGGCAGTGCGCAATAACACGGTTTCCTGGTCCACCGCAGGTAAGGTAGAAAGGTGGATGACATTAAAGCCAGACGGATATTAGGTAGAAGGGAAAAAGGTATAGGGGAGGGTCATTACAGCAGTAGGATACATGGCTTAAAATAGCATACATCCGTGCAAACTCCTGGTAGATTAGGTAATGATGCTAGAATATGCAAATGCGAACAAACATATGTGTATGTGCCTATATATGAATGAAATATGAATTATACGCAATGCCAAATTATGTAGACACAAACAAACACGCACGTACGCACACACACATGCACTCACGCACACACACACACACACACACACACACACACACACACACACACACACACACACACACAAATGCACACACACACACACACACACACACACACAAACAAACATAGACACATACAAATACACACATACAATCACACACAAGCACACACACACACACACACACACGCTCACACACACACAAACACACACACACAAATACACACACACACACAAATATACAAATACACACATACAAACACACACACACACAAATACACACACACACACAAATATACAAATACACACATACAAACACACACACACAAATACACACACACACACAAATATACAAAGACACACATACAAACACACACACACACACAAACACACACACACACACACACACACACACACACTGTTATGGTCAATGTTATGTGTTATCCCTTGACAGTAAACAAAAGAAGTACAGTTATTTGCAAAGGCCGTGTATCGTGAAGTTTTGGAATCCACGCCCTTATATTATTCAGATTACTCAGTATGATTTAATTTGTATTACATCTACTATCATACTATTTGGTTGTGGGAGACGGAATTTGAAACACGTTTTACAAGAGTTTCGACCTTAATTGAAGCTTACATTGTTTCTTTATCCTGTGGTATAGATATGAGTGTTTTATTTTTTCTTTGAATTTCCGCAGTACGAAATAATCTCAAACCAATAGCAGATGTTCCTATTAATCATACATACTATCAACTAAAAAAAAAAATATATATATATATATGCTATACAAACGAGGAAAACCGCGACATACAAGCAATAAAAAAAAAAAAATAAAAAAATAAAATAAAAAAAAATAGTTGCAAAATCGCTTCGCAAATAACAACTTCCTACTAAAGAAAAGGAAAAGAACATTGACCAAACGCTAAAAAAAAACGCCTCAGTAGCGCCATCCCTCGTCTTCATGCTTTATTACTAAGCTGCCCCGTGTTTGCCGTGCTCTCGCCAGGGACCACTTATTAAGGCAGGGAAGACTCGCGATTCGCCTTGGGGAAACGAAGTTTAATTTCTCCCGATTATTTATTTTTTAGTATTATTATTATTATCCCGTCGGCCACACTGACCTATCTCGAAGCAAGAGACATTCATTGGTTGTAATTTGTTAAGGGAAATTGGGGATAAAGGTTGGCCGCACATAGGCACCGGGCAAGGACACAGACGAACAGAGTACACATACACAAACACTTGTATATATATATATATATATATATATATATATATATGTATATATGTATATATATATGCATATATATATTTTTTTTTAAATTATTTTATTTATTTATTAATTAATTTATTTATTTTAACAGCTATTCATTCCACTGCAGGACATAGGCCTCTCTCAATCCACTATATATATAAATATATATATATATATACATACATACATATATATTTATATGTGTGTGTGTGTGTGTGTGTGTGCGTGTGTGTGTGTGTGTGTGTGTGTGTGTGTGTGTGTGTGTGTGTGTGTGTGTGTGTGTGTGTGTGTGTGTGTGTGTGTTTGTGTGCGCGTGTGTGTGTGTGTTTGTATGTGTATGTGCATATATGTATTTGTATATGCATATACGTGTTTGCATGTATACTCTTAAACTACACTGTCTTTCTGACATAAATAAGGTTAGGTAAACAAGGCAGATCACCACTTTCCTTGTGTCATGCAGGATAAATCGAAGGAAGTCTGTTCATAAAATAATCTTTATTTGAAATTATGTATCACAACAGTTTCATATTGAACTTTGGATATCTTACACGGCAGAATAGACAGGGAGACGGAAAATAAAACTACACATGTTTCAACCAAAGCTTCAAGCGTTGTGAATCTCGGGGTCTACGAAATTCTTTCACTTGGTCATTGGTAACTGGAGCTTAAAGCGTCTGATATCTTTTTCAGCGCACTTTGAGTGCCACTGGAGGAAAATAATAATCAGATATAGCATATTAAATACTACCTTTTGGCTTGTATGAAAGGAGATGGAACTTACAGCCTACGAGAGACATCCACAAGAGCATTTATACAGAACATGGTTGTCCACACTGCATGGGGCTCAGTATAGCAGTGAGAGCAGCCATATTGTCTACACTATTGTTCACGCACTATATACTAACGCACGCTTCCTTTCTCTCGTTCGTTCACTCTGTTCACTCATTCACGCACTCACGCTTTCACTACGTGTTATCGCACCTCATTCGTCGTGGCTCACTGTCGAGAAAACATTGATGGGTATTTTTTTTTTTCATAACAACATCCAGATTTGCGAGAGAAACCTCAGCACCATCGCCGTTCTTGGCTAACAGCCTCGGTCACTCGGGCAGAGTTTTATGTACAAACTTCATTACCATCTATATACATACCATGTCTGATGGCGAAGGACGGCACCGAAGCGCCTCCTCTCGACATCGACACAGTCACACATCTGATACACATAACAACTTGAAATTTGAGACACTGAAGTCAAGATTTATTGTGGTCCTTCACTTCTCGGTTTCATCTTCTATATAAAGATCATTGCTCGTGCCTAAATTGTCTTTATTACTCTCTTGGCCATCTAGGACACCTAGACTTCCTTGTACACAAAGTCCTTTTTTATTTTAACAGATAGCAAGTATCAACTAACGAACTAGAACTTAAAACTGCCTTTGATTAGCCGTTTCTTAGAGTATCTGGTGATGATAAAACTACATGATAATACTATATTTTAAAGCCAGATAAAAATAGAGATTAATCATATTTCTCTTCCGTCCCTCACACCGTGACCTCCTCCGTGAGTGTCGCGCGATCGGATAAACTGTACAGGATGAACGCCCTCGCTCTGTCGGGGTCACGGATTTCTCTAAAGCGTCCTTGGTTGCGTCGCGGCGTGGAGTGGGCGGACCTGACCGACCTGTCCTCCAGGCTCAGGTCGCATTCCCCCACGGGTCCCCCTCGCGCGCTCGTGTCGTCCAGGTTCTCCAGACTCCGACAGACTCTCTCGGACAGGTCTGCGGTCCCCTCACTCGACACACTTTTCCCCAGGAGGAACTCGGCACTGCGGCAGCCCATCGCCTTCAGGTCCTTGGCCTCCGAGTCACTTTTGGTGTCCCCCTCGGACTTGGTTTCACAGGTACACAGGTTCTCGTGCGAGACACTTTGGCAGCGGCAAGAGGCGGTCTCGCTGGTGTCATGGGGGGCGCTGTAACTGGTGCGAGACAGCTCCTCCTCGTCCATGTCCTCCCGCCACCTCTGCTGCGCCAGGTCCTCCTCGCCCCCGCCCGCGCACGAGTGGTTGTTGCAGTGCCCCCCGTCGGCCGCGTTGCAGTCCTTCTTCGGCGGACCTCCTCCTCCTCCTCCTCCTCCTCCTCCTCCTCCTCCACCTCCTCCCCCTCCTCCTCCTCCTCCTCCTTCAACTCTCCGGTCCTCCTCCTCCTTCACCGGGGACACCTTGGTCGGCGACGGGATCTCGTCCTTGAAGGTGGCGCACACGATCTTATCCGTCATGTTGGCCAGGATGTTGTTGACGTAGGGCTTCATGATGATGCCGTCGTTGCACTTCTTCTCCCTCCGGCTCTCCGCCCTCCGCTGCTCGCGCTCCGCGTTCGTCTCCTTCTTCTCCGACACGACGACGGTGGTGACGGGCGGCGCCGACGGGGCGGACGTGAACGAGGCCGTGTTGGCCGCTTCCTGCATGGCCTTGATCTTGGCCGCCATGCCCCGGTTGCCCGCGCGCAGGTTGCGCTCCTTCAGCGCCTCCAGCTGCATGTACACCTTCCGGAACTCCTCCTGCGGGGGAGATGTTGGGCACTAAGTGATCGAAGGATAGCATATATATACAAAACGCACACATACACACATGCAAACGCACACACACACACACACACACACACATACACACACACACACACACACACACACACACACACACACACACACACACACACACACACACAACACACACCCTCGGTCCTCCTTACCAGCATGTCCCCCTCGACGTTCCCCGAGGACGACGTGGTGGTGAGCATGTTCTGGCTGTTCCCGGCGTTGGGTCGCTGCAGGAACTTGGCCACGTTAGGCTTCGTCATGGAGGAGCCCTCGTCCTTCCCCTGTCCCTTTAGCACCAGGTAGGCCTATGGGCGAAGAAGGATGGGGGGGAGGGGGGGGGTAGGTGGGGGGAGGGGGAGGTGGGGAGAGAGGTGGGTGGGCGGGAAGTAGGGAGGGAGGGGGAGGGAGGGAGGTGGGAGGGAGGTAGGTAGGGGTGGTGGAGACGGATGAGAGAGACAGATGGGGGAGGGGGGGGGGAGTGGGGAGGTGGGGGGAGGTGGAGGAGTGTTAGAGACGGACAGATGAGGAGGGGAGTGGGGTGGAGGTCGAGGTGGAGACAGATGGGGTTAGTGGGGGAGGTGGGGGGAAGGGGAGAAGGGAGTTAGATGGTTAGTTTGAATATAATAATTTCTCTTATCTAAATGTTCATATTTTTGTTTAATTTATATTTGGAATTTTATCAATGCCTATTCACACTCAGTTGTGTATACATGGATACATTGAAACACACATAGATATACATTCACAGAGTATACAGTAGGTATATGTACACTGTATATACAAGTAATGACTGTTGATGTCTCTGTTTCTGTTTGTCTGTCTCTCTGTCTGTGTCTCTCTGACTCTGTCTGTCTGTCTCTGTCTTTGTCTGTCTGTCTCTGTCTCTGACACTGTTTCTCTGTCTGTCTATCTGTCTCTTTCCCTCACCCCAACTCTCTCTATTTCCCCCCCCTCTCTCTCTCTCACTTTCTCTCTCTCTCTCTCTCTCTCTCTCTCTCTCTCTCTCTCTCTCTCTCTCTCTCTCTCTCTCTCTCTCTCTCTCTCTCTCTCTCTCTCTCTCTCTCTCTCTCTCTCTCTCTCTCACCTTTCTATTTTCCTCCCTGGCTCCCTCTCTCCTTCATTTCCTCTTTCTCCCTCCTTTTCCTCTCTCCCTCCCTCCTTTCCTCCATTCCCATCTCCTCTCCTTTTCCTCTCTTTCTCACTCACTTCTCTCCTCCCATCTTTCCTCCCTTCCTCCCTTCCCTTTCTCCTTCCTTCCATCTCACCCTCCCTCCATCCTTTCCTTTCTCCCTTCCTCTTTCCCTCCCTCCTTTCCTTTCTCTCTTCCTCCTTTCCTGTTTCTTTCCCTCCTTCCCTCCCTCCTTTCCTTTCTCCCTTCCTCTTTCCCTCCCTCATTTCCCTTCTTTCTTCCTCCTTCCCTCCCTCCTTTCCTTTCTCCTTCCCTCCCTCCAATCTTTTCTCCTTCCCTCCTTCCATCCCTCCTCTCCTATCTCCCTTCCTCCTTCACCCCGTCCCTTTTGATCACAGCATCTCCATGGCAATAGTTTTATCATCTCCGTCCTGCAAGGCTCATCTTAATCCTCTCTGTCATACTCTAACGTGCGCCATTTACTTAAAAGTTTCATCCTATATAGCTTTGTCTGTGGCCGAGATTGATTTCCTCTCTCGTCAGTTTGCTTAAAGGAAATAAAAAAAAGTTTGGGAGAGCAATACGTGCGTTGTTATATTGTTTTAATAGAGTTACCTTTTTTTCAGAAATGTACGGACTTAATTCTTCATGCGTATATGTTCTTTGCAAAGGTAAGCAGTGCTTTGTAAATACGCTCTCTGATTTGTAAGTATACATACTCCTTTGCAAAGACATGCACTCATTCGTAAAGATATAAACTCTTCTGCAAAGACCTTTCTCCTTCGCAAAAACTGCTTCGTAACTATACACTCCTTCATGAAGACACGAACTCTTTCACAAAGATACGCACTCCATTGCACAGACACTCATTTCGTCCCTAAGACACGTACTCTTTCACACACTCACATAACTAAGTAAAGACACGCACTTCTTCCCAAAATGTCAAGCACTCCTTCGTAACAGCACACACTCTCTCATAATCCGCTCTCTCCCTCACCGCGCCATCCCTTCCTCACAAACTCACCAATCTCTCCTCTCTCCCCCTTCATCTCTAATAGGGTCTTCGTCCCTTTAATGGTTCCTTCCATTTGGATAAAACGCCACTCTTCTGTTCTCTCTCTCTCTCTCTCTCTCTCTCTCTCTCTCTCTCTCTCTCTCTCCCTCTCTCTCTCTCTCTCTCCTCCTCTCTCTCTCTCTCCCTCCCTCTCTCTCTCTCTCTCCTCCTCTCTCTCTCTCTCTCTCTCTCTCTCTCTCTCTCTCTCTCTCTCTCTCTCTCTCTCTCTCTCTCTCTCTCTCTCTCTCGCTCGCTCGCCCACTCCCTCTCTTCCATCATTTACCAGCTTCAGTGCTTCTTTTATTGGCCTGCCCGCTTACTCTCTCGTCGCTTTATTTTTGTTCTTTGGCACTTGCGCGTTTTATGGTCTTCCCTCCTCCCTTCTCCCTCCCTCTCTCCCTCCCTCTTCCTCGTCTTCTTCTTCTTTTTCTTTTTTTTTTTTCTTCTTCTCCTTCTTTTTTTTCTCCTTTTCCTCCTCCTCCATTTCCACTATCTCCTCTTTTGCCTCCTCCCCTTCTCCTTCCTCCTCCTCCTTTTCCTCTTATTACTCCTCTCCCTTCTCCCCTTCTTCTTCCTCCTCCTTTCTCTCCTCCAGTTCCCCCTTCTCCCTCCTCCTCCCCTTCCTCCTCCTCCTCTCTTCCCTTCCTACCCTTCCTCCTCCTCCACCTCCTCCTGCTCCTCCTCCCCTTCCTCCTCCTCCCCCCCTTCCTCCTCCTCCTTCTCCTCCTCTTTTCTTCCCCTTCCTCCTCCTCCTCCATTCTTCCCCTTCCTCCCCTTCCTCCGCCTCCACCTAATTTTCCTCCACTCCTCCCCTTCCTCTTTTTCCTCCTCATCCCCTCTTAACCCTCCTCCTCCACCTCCCCTCCTCCCCTTTCTCCTCCTCCCCTCCCCTTCCTCCTCCTCCCCCTCCTCCCCTCCTCCCCTCCTCCCCTTCCTCCTCCTCCTCTTCTCTTCCCTTCTCGCTCTTTTATGTTGCTTAATTTTGGAAGCTTTGATTTATGGTCTCGTAGTTTCGTTTTCTCTCGTAGTCCAGAAATTGTCTATTTTCTCTCCTTTGATGTTCTTTGATGTTCTGTGCGTTCTTTTCTGTTTATTTATGTCTCCTCTTACTTCTTCCTTACGTGTGTGTGTGTGTGTGTGTGTGTGTGTGTGTGTGTGTGTGTGTGTGTGTGTGTGTGTGTTTATCTGTCTGTTTCCTTCCTCTCTGCTTTCTCTCCCTCCTTCCTTCTCTCTTCCATTCCCTCCGTCCCTCCCTCCCTCCCCCCACGTTCTCTCTACCTCCTCTCCCATCCGTCTTTCCTTCCTTCACTCTCTCCCTCTCCCTTCCTCCTCCACTCTCTCCCTCTCCCTCCCTTCTCCACTATCTCCTTCTCACTCCCTCCTTCTCTCTCCCTCTCCCTCCCTCCTTCCCTTTCCACTGAAACTCTCTTCTCCACTCTCTCAATCTATCTCCCTCTCACTCCCTCCGTCTCTCGCTCCCTCCCTCCCTCCTCCATTCTCTCCCTCTCCCTCCCTCCTCCACTCTCTCTCTCTCCCTCCCTCCTTCTCTCTCCCTCTCCCTCCCTCCTCCTCTCTCCACTGAAACTCTCTCCACACAGACGTTGCCTCGAAGATGAATTACTTTGAGGTTCCCGTCCTGAAGTGTCTTTGAGTCGTGTGTCCTCCTCCGGTCATCTCCAGGCTAAGGGCGTCTCCACAGCCACTGCAAGCACGAGTGGTATTCCTCCTGTTGTGGGATTTTCTCTCTTTTTCTCTCTCTCTGTTTGTGTGTGTGTGTGTGTTTGTGTCTGCCTCTGTGTCTGTCTATCTGTCTGTCTGTGTATCGATCTCACTGTTTTGCTCCCTCTTTCTCCTTCGCCCCTTCCTTGCTCTCTCGTTCTCTCTCTCTTCCTCTTGCTCTCCTTCTCTCTCTCCCTCTCTCCCTCTACCCCTCTCTCTTCCCATCTCTCTCTATCTCTCTCTTTATATATTTATCAGATTGTTTTTCTAAATGTATGTTCCATATATATATACATATATATATATATATATATATATTTTTTATACATATATATTATATATATATATATTATATATATATATATATATATATATATATATATATATATATATATATATATATATATATATATATATTTCTTTCTACTTACCTACCTGCCTGTTCAAAGAGAAACATAAGAGATATATATATACTTGAATAAAAAAATAACAACAGCAGATCCAGTTGTAAACAAGAATGATAAATAAATAGATACGAAAACAATATAAAAAAAACACATCTATCTATCCATCTATTCATCAATCTACCTATCTATCTATGTACATAATTCAATTCCGTTTTCCATTCAAATCATCAAACGAGAACCAGTCACTCCGACTTCAACACAGCGGGAGTAAACAAAGGAGCACTTCCTTCCTCCTCCAGGAGACATTTGACGGGTTTCCTACTTCCTCTGTCTGTCTGTCTGTCTCTGTCTCTGTCTGTCTGTCTCTGTCTGTCTGTCTCTCTGTCTGTTTCTGTCTCTGTTTGTCTGTCTGTCTATCTGTCTCTGTCTGTTTGTCTGTCTGTCTGTCTCTCTCTCTCTCTCTCTCTCTCTCTCTCTCTCTCTCTCTCTCTCTCTCTCTCTCTCTCTCTCTCTCTCTCTCTCTCTCCCTCTCTCTCTCTCTTTCTGACTCTCCATCTCTCTCTCTCTCGGTCTCAAAACTCAAGCTCTCCTCCTGCAGGAGTTCTGCAGCCGACGAAGAGGGAGATACCCGCTAAAGGGAACAGAATCCTAGAGAGGCAAACAGCCAGGCGGGTTCAAGAGGAGTGAGTCATCGCGTGCGCGTGGATCTGGGAGATTCGCTTCCTCTTGATGGTCGGATGAGTTGGATGCTTGGGTTTGGTGTTGTTTGTGTTATGGTTTTCATTAGTGTTGTTGTTTTTTGTTGTTGTTGTTGTTTTTTGTTGTTATTGTTGTTGTTGTTCTTCTTATTATTATTGTTATAATTATCATTATCATTATTGCTATTAATATTTTTATTATTATTATTATCATTATTATTGTTGTTGTTGTTCTTCTTATTATTATTTCTATTATTATCATTATTCTCATCATCATCATTATGATAACAATAACAATAATATTAATTGATATCATTCTTATCATTATCATTATTATTATAACCATTAACATTATTACTTTTGTGATCATCATCATCATTACTTTTATTATTATTATTATTATTATTATTATTATTGTTATTATTATCATCATAATTAACATCATCCTCATTATGATTATTACTATTATGATTGTTATGATTATCATTATCATAATAATCATTAGTACTATTAATATTTGTTTATTATTATTATTATCATCATTATTATTGTTGTTGTTGTTATTATCATTATTTCTATTATTATCATTATTATCATCATCATCATTATGATAACAATAACAATAATAATAATTAATATCTTTATTATCATTATCATTATTTTTATAAACATTACTTTTATGATCATCACTATAATTATTATTATTATTATTATTATTATTATTATTAGCATCATCATCATTATGATTATTAATAGTATTACCATGGTTATGATTATCATTGCTATCATAATTATCATCATTATAATTATCATCAGTATAACAATAATCAAAATGATAGTAATAATCATCATCATCATTACTGTTATTATTATAATAATAATAACTATTATTATTATTATCATTATTATCATCATCGTTATTATCATTATCATTACTATTAATATAATATCTGTCATTATTGTCATCATTATGTTTCTTTATTTGTTAAATACAATTTTGTTATTTTTCTCCTATATTAATGTTGTCTTTTTTTCTTTCTTTTTTTTCATTATATTAAAGGCTAAGGAAATGCCAAACGTGAACGCTATTATCTCCTTTAGCAGGCAAAAAAAAAAAAAAAAAAAAAAAAAAAAAAAATCTGTTTTCCTATTTTCACGTAATTTTTCATAATTAGAACTATTTTCTATCTCATCTCATTTTCTGTCCCCTAATATCACTGTAGTTATGCAGAAGGCAATTAAGTTTACACATTATATCGAAATTTGCCGGTGCGTGTTACCCTTTTTCATTGTTTACATTTTGCGAATTTGCTGACACTGGTCATTTCCTTGTCAATTAGGAGCTGTTGCTTTTATGATTATGTGATATGTGATTATATATATACACACACACACACATACATACATACATATATATATGTATATATATATATACACACACACATATATATACACATATATATACACACATATATATTTATGTGTGTGTGTGTGTGTGTGTGTGTGTGTGTGTTTGTGTTTTTTGTTTTTTCATTTTTTTACTTTATTCCCTGTTCATTCGGAGGATTAATGGGCTAATTCTTGAAATGCATTTTCTGAAAGTTTCTGTTGCATTCAGTTGACGCCGACATTATTTTGGTATAATTGCTTAATAACTGTTGAAATTACCACCAGGAAGAGGTATTCTATTTCGTCTTCTTCCCTTCTTCCCTCTTTCTCTCTCCTTCCCTCCTTTCTTCCCTTCTCTTTCTCTTCCCTTTTTCCAACGGCCCTTCTATTTTCCTCTTTTTCCCTTCCATTCTTCTTTCCTCCCAAATCCCCATCCTTTCTTGCTTCCTTCCTCCTCATCCTTTCCTCTCCCTCTTCATCCTTTCTTTATCGTTCCTTCCTTCATTTCCTTCGTCCTCTCTTCTCCTCTCTAACCTCTCTTCTTTCTCCCTTCCTTCCTTCTTTCCTTGCCTCCTTTTCTTCATTCTTTTCCCCTCCATCCTTGCCTCCTATCCCCTCTCTCTCTTTCCCTCTCCTTACTTCATTTCTATCCTTCCTCCCATCCTCCCTTCCTCTCTCGTCAGTTTGCTTAAAGGAAATAAAAAAAAGTTTGGGAGAGCAATACGTGCGTTGTTATATTGTTTTAAAATAGAGTTACCTTTTTTTCAGAAATGTACGGACTTAATTCTTCATGCGTATATGTTCTTTGCAAAGGTAAGCAGTGCTTTGTAAATACGCTCTCTGATTTGTAAGTATACATACTCCTTTGCAAAGACATGCACTCATTCGTAAAGATATAAACTCTTCTGCAAAGACCTTTCTCCTTCGCAAAAACTGCTTCGTAACTATACACTCCTTCATGAAGACACGAACTCTTTCACAAAGATACGCACTCCATTGCACAGACACTCATTTCGTCCCTAAGACACGTACTCTTTCACACACTCACATAACTAAGTAAAGACACGCACTTCTTCCCAAAATGTCAAGCACTCCTTCGTAACAGCACACACTCTCTCATAATCCGCTCTCTCCCTCACCGCGCCATCCCTTCCTCACAAACTCACCAATCTCTCCTCTCTCCCCCTTCATCTCTAATAGGGTCTTCGTCCCTTTAATGGTTCCTTCCATTTGGATAAAACGCCACTCTTCTGTTCTCTCTCTCTCTCTCTCTCTCTCTCTCTCTCTCTCTCTCTCTCCCTCCCTCTCTCTCTCTCTCTCCCTCCCTCTCTCTCTCTCTCTCCCTCTCTCTCTCTCTCTCTCTCTCTCTCTCTCTCTCTCTCTCTCTCTCTCTCTCTCTCTCTCTCTCTCTCTCTCTCTCTCTCTCTCTCTCTCTCTCGCTCGCTCGCCCACTCCCTCTCTTCCATCATTTACCAGCTTCAGTGCTTCTTTTATTGGCCTGCCCGCTTACTCTCTCGTCGCTTTATTTTTGTTCTTTGGCACTTGCGCGTTTTATGGTCTTCCCTCCTCCCTTCTCCCTCCCTCTCTCCCTCCCTCTTCCTCGTCTTCTTCTTCTTTTTCTTTTTTTTTCTTCTTCTCCTTCTTTTTTTTTCTCCTTTTCCTCCTCCTCCATTTCCACT
>NC_061833.1:17973319-17978319 GCF_019202785.1 Penaeus chinensis | reverse complement strand
AATTTCGCAATGCTCGTCAAAGAGAGAGTTAGAATGTATGTTGTGATGTCCATATATTGAAGCCAGAACTGTTCATGCTGTCTTTCATTACGATGTAGTGTATTATTAATATTATTGTTATCATTATCATAATCATTATTATTATAATTGTCGTTATCACTGTCATTGTCATTATCATTAACACCATTATCATTATCATTGTTATTATTATCGTTTTTATCATTATTATCATGATGGGATATGATAACGAGAACGAAAATTATGATAACTGTAGTAAGAATACTGATGATAATAATAGCAATAATAATAGTAATTTTGATAATGATAGTAACAAACTAATGATAATAAAAACAACAATAATAAACATAATAATTTTACATTTATTTGCATGCTGAAATAATCCTTAGTCCTCCTTCCAAAAGCTTTTTATATTATTTTACCTTTCTGTTTGAGCCTATTTGGAGATACAATTCATCGTATAGTAACTGGCTGATATTTCAACTTGATGATTATTTACCTCACCAAATGTGTACAAGAAGGCGATCACAAAGTTGTAAGTAGGTTATCACTTAATTCAACTACAGATTCTCAAGTCAATCGCCAAGTTCAATGAAATCAAATATTGATAAAAGTCGGAACTTTTGTGACAGAAAACTGGGGGTGAAAAGAGTACCTGAGAAGGATATGTCTTTCAAAAGTACGTAACTTTCTACGACAGCTTTTCATAACGGTACATTTGCTACAAGAACGTTCTGTGCAAATGATAATGATCATAAGCACATTAGGTCGCAAGTTACAGTGCAGCCTTACATTATTCGTACGAAAGGTTTTCTCAGCTTATGATTCCGATATTAGTAGCATTTACACATTTAATTTTGAAACTTTTTCCTTATGATACGAATCTGATAGAACCATTTATACTAATAATTTCGAAAGTACACTTAGTAGGATATATAATAGAACCTTACACTCTTAACTTATCTACTTTAATCTTACTTTTCAAATCAGCCTGGCGATTCTGACAGAAAGCATCTGTACATATACTCCCAAAGTTAAATATAGTACAGTACACCCTCACATTCTTATCAACACGTATAACAGATCTCACCGTCCATCAGGTATGGTATTTGAACAATCATTCGAGACGTTTCGTCCATCAGGTATGCTATTCGCACAACCATTCGTGTCGTCCACCAAGTATGCTTTTCGAACAACCATTCGTGTCGTCCACCAAGTATGCTATTTTCCCAGCCGTTCATGTCGCCCACCAAGTATGATATTGACACAACCATTCTTATCATCCATCAGGTATGCTATTCGCACAACCGTATGTGTCGTCCATCTTGTATGCTATTCGCACAACCACGAGATCGATGACCCATCAGCATCCCAGATCGACATCTAGAAGGAGGGTTTCTCGCCTCTGTGCCTACGTGTGATACCGCCGAGAGCTAAATGAACCTGCCATTGACACTGTGTGATTTATTGCCTGCCGGGGAACCTACAGCAGGAACGAGGAGATCGATCATAGCCCTCTAGAGTCGGGCAAATGTACACGTGTAATAACGATAAGTAGGGGAAAAAGATCGTATTTTTTGTGTAGTTGTTGTAGTGTATTAGGAAATAAGAGGAAAACATATTGTAACGAAGGCTGTGATTTGTGAATGAGAAGGTCTGTGTGAATTGTTACGTCGGGATTTTTGATTGGTCGGTTCGTTATGATTTCGTATCGAACACGTTTAATCGACGCGTGTTTTGGATCCCTCCTTTCACGGGTTAATTTGTGTGTCTAATTCTTTCATTCTAACATTAATATCCAAATACAGACAAAACAATTGAGAAGGTTAATTATTTATCCTAACATATCATTAATTTTAAAAAGGGCATCCACTGAGAAGGTGACTATTCCGAGCGCACGAAAAAGAACAAAAACATTCGAAGAACGAAAGAAAAAGAAAACAAGCCAGTGAGACACTAACACATGTGGGCTCGTGAGACTCGATCGCTCACTTTCTTGTCTCTGGCGAGATGAGGGAGAGGGGGAGGGAGGGAGAGAGGGAGGGAGAGAGGGAGAGAGAGTGAGAGAGAGAGGGAGAAAGGAGAAGAGAGAGAGAGAGAGAGAGAGAGAGAGAGAGAGAGAGAGAGAGAGAGAGAGAGAGAAGAGAGAGAGAGAGAGAGAGAGAGAGAGAGAGAGAGAGAGAGAGAGAGAGAGAGAGAGAGAGAGAGAGAGAGAGAGAGAGAGAGAGAGAGAGAGAGAGAGAGAGAGAGAGAGAGAGAGAGAGAGAGAGAGAGAGAGAGAGAGAGAGATAGATAGATAGAGAGAGAGATAGAGAGAGAGAGAGAGAGAGAGAGAGAGAGAGAGAGGGAGAGATAGAGGGGAAGGGATAGGGAGGGAGGGAGAGAGAGAGAGAGCGGAGGGAGAAGGAGAGGGAAAAGGAGAGGGAGAGATAGATAGATAGATAGATAGATAGAGAGAGAGAGAGAGAGAGAGAGAGAGAGAGAGAAAGAGAGAGAGAGAGAGAGAAGAGAGATAGAAAGAGAGAAAGAGAGAGAGAGAGAGAAAGAGACAGACAGACAGACAGCGACAGAGAGTCAGAAACAGAGAGAGAGAGTGAGTGAGATAAAGAGTTTTCCCCACATGCGAAACACTCATATACACGGAGAGAAAATAAAATAAAACACACAAAGCGGCTACGAAAACACACACGCAAACATACACGTAAAAGACATAAACACATCCACACGAACACGCAACACAATCTTTTTATAGAAGTCTTAAGGCCTGTCGATAATATCAGGACAAAAAAAAAAAAAAAAAAAAAAAAAAGAGCAAGAAAGAGAGAGAGAGAGAGAGAGAGAGAGAGAGAGAGAGAGAGAGAGAGAGAGAGAGAGAGAGAGAGAGAGAGAGAGAGTGAGAGAGAGAGAGAACAAACATAAACACAATATTTTTATAGAAGTCTTTAGGCCTATCGATATCAGGATAAAAAAAAAAAAAAAAGAAGAGAGAGAGAGAGAGAGAGAGAGAGAGAGAGAGAGAGAGAGAGAGAGAGAGAGAGAGAGAGAGAGAGAGAGAGAGAGAGAGAGCTAGAGAGAGAGAGAGAGAGAGAGAGAGAAGGAAAAGAGAGAGAAGGGGAGAGGAAGAGAGAGAGAGAGAACAAATATAAAATTCTATGCGGCAAAGTCTTCTTCAAAAGGAAAAGAAATGCTGGAGGTATTGCATGCAGGGATATACGTGGTTGATGCGGTAACGAAGTTGGTTGTTTCGCTTTATTGAAACTAATTGGAAAAGATGCGGTTCTTGTGCTTGTCTGTTGTTGTGTGTGTGTTTGTGTGTATGTATTGTCTGTGTGTGTGTGTTTTGTGTGTGTTGTGTCTGTGTATTTGTGTTTTTATGTGTTTTTGTGTGTGTGTTTTGTGTGTGTGCATGTTTTGTGGGTGTTTTGTGTGTGTTTTGTGTGTGTGTGTGCGTGTGTGTGTGTGTGTGTGTGTGTGTGTGTGTGTGTGTGTGTGTGTGTGTGTGTGTGTGTGTGTGTGTGTGTGTGTGTGTGTGTGTGCGTGTGTGTGTGTGCTTAAATCATGAATATTATCGACTACCATATAATATCACATCATAAAATTGCCGTACGTTTCTGGCACACACAACGTTTTCTGGAAGGCTGTTCCACACATCAACAGTCGTCGTGCAAAATTAAATCTCCCAACAGCATTGTCACCAGATTTTATCCTCGACTTTTTTAGGTGGATTTATCTGTTACGTAAATATTTTTTTCCTTGTGTAATTGAACTGTTCCCGATCCGTTTTACTTTTTTTTCCCGACTTTCGTGGTCAGATTTTTCATTTCTTTTCCACTCTTTCATCAGAATTCAAGCTCTTTTAAAGTCGCATTTCATTTAATTGTCGCTAGTTAAACTTTATGACTCTCCTTGCGGATTCCTTTTCACTGTCTTGTGATTTTTTCCCCTCTTCTTACCATGTTTTCGTCTACTTACAGTCTTGGGGAAAATCGTTTCATGAATAAAGCTTCGGAAAATCTCTTGACGTAAACAACAAGTGTCACAATGTTTGCAAATTGAAGCCAGCGTGAAATTATGGCCGCCATGACAGTATGACCTAAAATCAAGTGACAACACTGGCCTACTTGTGATGGCCTCGGTGGAAATTTGATAAAAACTATTTCAGTGCGATGCTTATCCGCAAGCAGGTAGTGTTTTTAGTAATGGAGAGACAGGTGCAGGTGGTTCGTAGCAGTGTTTAGTGGATGCCGACAAATGACAGAGAAACTGCGAGAGTTAGATAGTGTAAAAGTTTGTAGGTGATATGATGGCTTTTCATACAAAAATGTTGCAACAAGTTCCTGTCATTTATAATTGTTCAAATCTAACAATATATTTGTATTCCTCAGCCAATATAAAATGTTCACATTTTGCAGCCACATTCCTCAGGCCCTCGCCCTATGTAGATATCGTATATAGTTTCCAAAACGTAAGACAATTATCTTTGAGCTTATTAACAACTAATAATTCGAATTCTATCTTTGATTTCTTCGTGAAAATATTGAATGGAAAGAAAACCAATTAGGAAACAGAACAAACTATCCCAATGCAATAGTGGAATGGTAGCAAAATACCATTTAACCCCTTATGCCGTATGGCTCAAAGGTAGCAAAGCCAGTCATTACCCAGATTGGAAAGTTTGCAAATTGAAAGTGAGAAAAATTATTAACTATAGTGCGGCTATTGCAATCATTGATCTCAAAAAATTTTAATCAGTGGTAGCTACAAGGCGGCTGCGCTTTAGGTCACTGGCATAGCGCCTCTAGAATTTGTTTGCTTCACAAACAACCCACGCGAAACAATAAGGTGCTTGATCCAGTCTTTCTTTGAGGTCAGTGAGTTTGAAGCATGTGTGAAAGGTTTTTTTTTTTCGAACTTGATCATGCCTTATCCAGTTTCCTTAGCCTCTTCATAACACAATTTTCTTAAGATTGTCATGTATAAGA
>NC_061833.1:17965819-17968319 GCF_019202785.1 Penaeus chinensis | reverse complement strand
TGTGTGTGTGTGTGTGTGTGTGTGTGCGTGCGTGCGTGTGCTTGTGTGCGTGTGTGTGCATGAAAGTGTACCTCCGTCTGCGTGTGATGTGAAAAATCATGTTTCCTGTATCACCCTATTGCATTTACCCCGTTGACGTCTGAGCAATTATTGATTTTCTCTTCTAAAATTCAATTCGGACTTTATTTCCGAGCATTACCGATAATTTAAAAGTTTGCCACATCCAGAAAGTTTGGGCTTCCCTTATTTATTTGCGTTCAATTTCCAACAGTTTCGCCAGGGTCAGAATAAACACATATAACTCACATCTAGACGAATGTTCTCTGTTAATTGAGTAGATTCCATTTGATTATTTATTTTGTAACATTAGGATGATGTTAAGAGAAAAGTTGCTCAATATAATTATCTCTCTGTGTCTCTGCCTGTCTGTCTGTCTGTCTCTCTCTCTCTCTCTCTCTCTCTCTCTCTCTCTCTCTCTCTCTCTCTCTCTCTCTCTCTCTCTCTCTCACTCACACACACACACACACACAAACATCGACACCTATCCACCTGACACATACATGCACATAACAACTGCAATGGAAAACTATCTATAAATAATTTGGAGTAAGATTATACTCCTCCTCTGACAATAAAACAAATTCCTTCATTTGTTTTATACATTCTTCATTTAAATATCAGGAGGCTTCGAAAAGTTAATGTCAATCTTCCACAGGACGTAGTTACAGACAACGTGTTGAAATCAAATTCATATTCGTGCATCCATAACAAGCCTTTGGTTAAAATCCTTGATTGTTCAAAAGCTTACTTTTTGAAAATTTGAATTGAGAGAGAAAGAGATAGATAGATAGATAGATAGATAGATAGATAGATAGATAGATAGAGAGAGAGAGAGAGAGAGAGAGAGACAGATAGATAGACAGATAGATAGATAGATAGATAGATAGATAGAGAGAGAGAGAGAGAAACAACAAAGTTAATTTAATTCATGATGTAGACTTTCATTGCTGTCGCTGAAACATTTTATACCATTTCATTTTATGACAATCATACTTGTGTCCAGGGTTTATTTATCTATTTTTTTCACTTCTTCATTTTTTTGACAAACATATTTACGTCCACTGTTTATTTTTTTTCACCACTGCATTTTATGACAAGCTTACTTGTGTTCACTATTTATCTATTTTTTTTTCACCATTTAAATTTTAGAAACAAATATACTTGTGTCCATTCTTTATTCTTTTATCATTGTTTTATTGTCTCTACACATAGACGACACAAGTTGCTTAATCACCAAGGAGTCAATTGCAGCTTTGTGTCAGCGGTCTTAACTTGTCATTTCCGAAAATTTCTTCCAAACGAATAGTCAACTCAGTATGGCACTTTTTCACACTCGGTCCTACTGTTTGGCACTTAACGCCTTGCCAAATGTATGCAATTACGGCGTTTACTCTTGATTTTGAGAGCCTAGTATCCTTCAGACGAGAAGCTATTCGAACAGGTAAAGCGTGACAGGTAGATAGTTACTTATTTTTAAGTAAAACACTCCTTTTAAGATCCCGTAAGTATCGGGCGAAGAAGCCATTATTACAAGAGGTAATGACGTTGAAACAGACCGTGTAAAAAATGTCATGCTGATCTCACGGTTGGTTCGTTTGGCATATATTTGAAAAAAAAAAGAAAAAGAAAAGGAAATAGAGAAGCAGGACCTTTGAAACACGTAGTAGTGCTGCTTACTAGCTTCCTCGAATTTTTCCTTTAATTTTTTTTCTCAGATATACTGCTTTTGACGTCCTCTTGTGTTCAGTGAAGTCTTTTTATTTCTAGAGGGTATTGCAAGGCTCGAGCTACAGTTAAGGGATGTCATCACTGTTTTTAAAAAAAAAGAGAGAGAGAAAAAGAGAAAGAGGAGGAAGAAGAGAGGCGAGAAATACTCCGGCGGCACTGGATATTCTTCGTTTCCTTTTCGTCTGTCTTTGCTTGCTTTTTTCTCCTCTTTTTTAGCTTCCTTTTCGCTTGCTCCTTCTCCTCCCCATTCGCCTCCTTTTCGCTTGCTCTTCTCTTCCTTTTTCGCCTACTTTTCGCTTCCTTTTCGCTTGCTCCTTCTCCTCCATATTCGCCTCCTTTTCGCTCGCTCCTTCTCCTCCTTTTTCTCCTCCTTTTCCGCCTCCTTTTCGCCTCCTTTTCGCTCGCTCCTTCTCCTCCTTTTTCGCCTCCTTTTCGCTCGCTCCTTCTCCTCCTTTTTCGCCTCCTTTTCGCTCGCTCCTTCTCCTCCTTTTTCGCCTCCTTTTCGCTTCCTTTTCGCTCGCTCCTTCTCCTCCTTTTCGCTTCCTTTTCGCTCGCTCCTTCTCCTCCTTTTTCTCCTCCTTTTCGCTCGCTCCTCCTCCTCCTTTTTCGCCTCCTTTTCGCTCGCTCCTTCTCTTCCTTCTTCTCCTCCTTTTCGCTTCCTTTTCGCTCGCTCCTTCTCCTCCTTTTCGCTCGCTCCTCCTCCCCCCTTTTC
>NC_061833.1:17953319-17955819 GCF_019202785.1 Penaeus chinensis | reverse complement strand
TATTAAAACTTAAGTGTCCTTTCCTAAAACAACACTCGACCTTCCTTAACCCATTCGCCCCGGATTTATGTTCTGTCCCTTGTAGTTTATGGTGAATTTTGTTACATACAGATGGCTCCACATGTGCTCAGCCGGCAAGGAGTCTATCAGTAGGCCCTAGTTACCGATCCTGATTTCCCCATTCCTTGAATTTGGGGGAAATGAATACAATTGCTATCGATACTGTTATCATTGTTATTGATGTTATGATTATTAATTTGTCATTAAAATATTTTAGACAGTGAAATGATACAAAATACCCTTTCTTAAAGTAAAAGAAAATAGTAAACAGGTGAAATAGGTAGTTTCAAATAACTGGATATTTGGTGACTAAGAACTTGTAGAGCCATCTATGTGTAAATGCAATAAATAAACGTGTATTACAGTGGGCATGTTATGTATTCTTGCCACATGGGGCGAATGGGTTAAGAACTCTCGTTCTCGACTTTAGTTTCAGACATCACGGAGGGCGGAGGGAGGGAAGGAGGAGAGGGGGAAGGAGGGGGGGGGGGGAGAATGGGGAAAGGATGAGAGGGTGAAGGAGGGGGAATGAGGGGTGAGGGGAGAATGGGGGAAGGAGGAGAGGGGGAAGGAGGGGTGAGGGGAGAATGGGGGAAGGAGGAGAGGGGAGAATGGGGGAAGGAGGGGAGAGGGGAGAATGGGGGAAGGAGGGGTGAGGGGAGGGTGGGGGAAGGGAGGGGTGAGGGGAGAATGGGGGGAAGGAGGGGAGAGGGGAGAATGGGGGGAAGGAGGGGTGAGGGGAGGGTGGGGGAAGGAGCGGGTGAAGGGAGGGTGGGGGAAGGAGGGGAGAGGGGAGAATGGGGGAAGGAGGGGTGAGGGGAGGGGTGGGGGGAAGGAGCGGGTGAAGGGAGGGTGGGGGAAGGAGGGGAGAGGGGAGAATGGGGGAAGGAGGGGTGAGGGGAGGGTGGGGGAAGGAGGGGTGAGGGGGAAAATGGGGGAAGGAGGGGGTGAGGGGAGGGTGGGGAAGGAGGAGAGGGGAGAATGGGGGAAGGAGGGGGAGAGGGGAGAATGGGGGAAGGAGGGGTGAGGGGAGAATGGGGGAAGGAGGGGGTGAGGGGAGAATGGGGGAAGGAGTGGGAAGGAGGGGGTGAGGGGAGAATGGGGGAAGGAGGAGAGGGGAGAATGGGGGAAGGAAGGGAGAGGTCAGAATGGGGGAAGGAGGGGTGAGGGGAGAATGGGGGAAGGAGTGGGAAGGAGGGGGTGAGGGGAGGGTGGGGGAAGGAGGGGGTGAGGGGAGAATGGGGGAAGGAGGAGAGGGGAGAATGGGGGAAGGAGGGGGAGAGGGAGAATGGGGGAAGGAGGAGAGGTCAGAATGGGGGAAGGAGGGGTGAGGGGAGGGTGGGGGAAGGAGGAGAGGGGGAAGGAGGGGTGAGGGGAGAATGGGGGAAGGAAGGGTGAGGGAAGGGTGGGGGAAGGAAGAGAGTGGGAAGAGAGTGGGAAGGAGGGGTGAGGAGGGGTGAGGGGAGAATGAAGGAAGGAGGGGGTTAGGGAAGGGTGGGGGAAGGAGGGGAGAGGGGAGGGCGGGGGAAGGAGGGGTGAGGGTGCAGTCACATGTGATCGATCACACAGGGATATATGTATGTGTGTGATTTTATAATATCTATATAGAAAAGATTGACAAATGAATAGCTGCAGATATATATGTATGCATGATCTTAATGGATTATTTTTATAGGAGCATACCACGTGATACAGCGAAGGAAGGAAATCTACACTGAGCTTGTGCTTGTAAGGACCTCTGCTTGTATTTCAAGTGGATCCTATTTTGTTTACTGCTCGTCCTTCGCTGTGATTTCCCCAGAGATGCGCTCGAATTGCAAGTAGTCCCACATCTTGACGTGATCCTATAAAGTTACCGAGGAAGAGATGCGATATCCGAAGCCCTTTCCCGCGATCAGGACTCAGGAAGCGACTGCTAAACTTTTTTTTTTTTTTTTTTTTTTTTTTTTTTTTTTGTTTGACCGAATTCGCAGACTTGCCAATACTGTGCGTGGGGAGGTTGTAGAGAAAGAGGGATAGGGTAATAGGAAGTTGCTATTATGGAAGAGAGACGCTAAGATTTGAATATTATAGATAGATATAATCATTTAGTTGCATTGCCTCAACAAAACCAAAAAACAAAAAAACATACACACCTTACCCCCTAATATACACAAAACCCTTACAACACATCTACCAATTCTATCTGCTTGCAATCACTCCCCCCCCCCCCTCCCACTCCCAAATATCTATCGCACCCAACACCCGAATCTGGAATCTGCATATCGTGCGGTTACCTCACTAGCCAGACACGCAGCAACCCACCATGAATGAACTCACAACCAATCAACGTCGAGATGAATCAGCGAGTAGGAGACCCTCGTCGTAATTGAGTAGAAGTAGTGAGTCTCAGGCCCATAGAACTGACCCTGGCAAGCGCTTGGGATGGGGGGGGGGGGGG
>NC_061833.1:17925819-17928319 GCF_019202785.1 Penaeus chinensis | reverse complement strand
ATGGCGAGGTACAAAGTAAGTGCAGAGAGGAAGGGAAGAGGAGGAGGAGGAGGAGGAGGAGGAGGGGAGGGAGGGAAGAGGGGAAGGAGGAGGAGGAGGAGGAGGGAGGGAAGAGGGGGGAGGAGGAGGGAGGGGGGAGGAGGAGGAGGAGGAGGAGGAGGAGGAGGGAGGGAGGGAGAGGGGGAGGAGGAGGATGGGGAATGGAGGGGAGGAGGGGGGAGGAGGAGGGAGGAGGGAGGAGGAGGAGGAGGAGGAGGGGACGGGCGGAGAGAAGGGATGAGGAGGATGGGGGAAGGGAGGGGAGAGGGGAGGAGTGGAAGAGGAGGGGACGAGGAGAGGAGGAGGAGAAGGGGGGGGGGGAAAGGGGAGGAGGAAGAGGAGGAGGAGGGAGGGGAGAGGGAGGAGAAGAGAAGGGAGGGAGGGGACGGGAGGTGGAGGAGAGCGAGGTGGGAGGGAGGGGGAGGGGGGGGAAGGGAATGACGAGAGGAGGAGGAAGGGGGGGGGGGGGGAGAGGGGGGGAGGAAGAGGAGGAAGAGGAGGGGAGAGGGGAGGTGGAGGGGAGGAGGGGGGGGAGAGGGGGAGGAGGAGGAGGAGGGAGGGGAGAGGGGTAGGAGGGGGGGAGGAGGGGAGGGGAGAGGGAGGAGGGAGGAGGTGGAGGGAGGGGAGAGGGAGGAGGTGGAGGAGGAGGAGGAGGAAGGAGGGTAGAAGGAAGGGGAAGGGATTGGAGAGTGGGAGGAGGAGGAGGGAAGGGGAAGAAGGACAGCTATGGAGGGGAGGGGAAAAAGCGGAGGGAGGGGGTAGGGAGAGAGAGGAGGAGGAGGAAGGGGAAAATAGGGAGGAGAAGGAAGGGGGGAGAGGATGAGGAGGATGAGGGAGGGAAAGAAGTGAGGATGGAGGGAGGGGAAGAGGGGAGGAGGAGGGAGGGGAAGAGGGGAGGAGAGGAAGAGGGAGACAGAGGAGGAGGAGGAGGAGGAAGGAAAAAAAGGGAGGAGAAGGAAGGAGGGGAAGAGGGTAGGAGGGAGGGAAAGAAAAAAAATAGAGGAGGAAGAGGAGGGACGGGAAGAGAGGAGAAGGGGGAGGGAAGGGGGGGGGAGGTGGGAAAGGGTTAGAGGAAGGAGAATTGGGAGGGAGAGAGAGATGGAGGAGGGGCAGGGAGGAGAGGAGTAGAAGGATGGAAGGGGAGAAGGAGGAGAAAGGAAAATAGAAGAGGAGAGGGGCAAGGCAGGGAGGGAGGAGTGGAGAAGGAGAAGGGGAGGAGGAGGAAGAAAGGAAGCAGAGAAAGGGAAAGAGAAAGAAAGAAAGAGGGAAAGAGAAGGTAGATGATGCAGGAAGGTAGAGGGGGGGGGGAGAAGGGAAGGATGGAAAGGGAAAGGGGGAGGTTGAGATCAATATAGGGAAGGGGGGGAGGGGGGGGGATGCAGAGTGAGGGTAGAAAAGCTTGTGGGGAGGAGTGCCTTTTGGTGTGCATTACAAATGCCCCTCGGTTTGCCTTCCTATTAGTGCTGTCGACTCATCCGCGATCTATTTCTCTATGATCATTTATATAGTCAATATGTTTATGCATTGGAATATAATTTATATATTTGGGTATTTATATATATTTATATATTATTATATATTATAAAAAATTACTTTCAACACACACACACAACACATCACACACAACACTCACATCACACACACATATTTATATATATTTATATGTATATATAATATATATAATATAGTGTATATATATACGTGTGTGTGTGTGTGGTGTGTATGTGTGGTGTGTATGTGTGTGTGTGTGTGTGTGTGTGTGTGGTTGTGTGTGTGTGTGTTGTGTGTGTGTGTGTGTGTGTGTGTGTGTGTGTGTGTGTGTGTGTGTGTGCGTGCGTGTTTGCGTGCGTGTATATGTATTTATGTGTGTGCGTGTGTGTTTGTATGTGTGTGTGTATGTATGTATGCAATTATATATGTATCTTTCCTTGAATGTATGTCTATATACGAGTGAGTATGCATATGTATGTACACATATACACGTATGTATGTACGTGTCTAGCTTTCTCCTAATCCACGTTTTCCCTTGCAACCTCTAGCATGAGATTTCCCCCATCGAGGACACCCATAATAGGCTGATATGATAAACCTCACACACTCTTTTGTGCCCGCGGTCAAAGTGGTGTTTTGGGTGCGCTGTTATTTCCAAGCTGCTGCTCTCTGGTGGATACTCATGAAAGGAGGTTGGGGAGGGGGGTCTATCTGTACAGTGGATAGATCTCAATACATGCAGCCCGTCTTTGAGGAGAAATTTGCTTTGGGAAACGTGATGATAAGGTTGAGGGTAATTCCTTTTCGTGTTGAAAGGCGGTGGGTGGATGGATGGATGGATGAAAAGGTAGGTGAATGGATGGATGGATGGATATATACATTTATATGTATATATATACAGATAGATAGATAGACTGAAAGATAGACAAATAGATAGAAATATAGATAGATAGATAAATAGGTAGATAGA
>NC_061833.1:17913319-17915819 GCF_019202785.1 Penaeus chinensis | reverse complement strand
CCCTCCTCCCTTGTCCTCTTTCATCCACTTTTAGCCTTTCTTGACCTGCTGACATCGCTCGGTCATCTGGAGGATGCTGACGCGACCTCGACCTTGTATTGATGAGCAGCTGGCGGACCCCCCCCCCCCCCCCCCCCCCTCATACCCTCCAATACTTCTCACGCTTCCCCTCCTCCTACTCCTCCTCGAACTCCCCCCCCCCCTTCTCTCTCCTCGACTTCTCCCCCTCCTCTCCCCCTCCCCTTCCTCTCCCACACTCCCACTCCCTTTCCTCTCCCACTCCCCCCTCCCCTTCCTCTTCCACTCCCCTTCCTCTCCCACACTCCCACTCTACCCACTCTCTCCCACTCCCACTCTCCCCCTCCCCTCCTCTCTCTCTCTCTCCCCCTTCCCCTCCCTCTACCCCCCCCCACTCTCTCCCCTCCCCCCCCCCCCCCCCCCCCCCCCCCCCCCCCCCCCCCCCCCCCCCCCCCACCTTCTCGCCGTGCCTCCGCTGCCAACATATTTAGCCTAAAGGGTAATAGCCTCAGTGATTACTCCAGCTGCCATTCAGGCCGCCGCGGCGTGACTGGCTGCCTCGCTGACACCCGCTGGCATGTGTTTCGCTGACGGAAGGGGAATCCCCGCTGTCATTTGTATATATTTGTTTGTTTGTTTGTTTGTTTGTTTGTTTGTTTGTCTTGGGTGTGGGGTTTTCGTGAATTCGTTTGCTTCTGCTTGTTTTGATTATTATTTTTATATGGTTTAATTTATTATCATTTAGTTTTTTTTCTTTTAAGTTATTTTTGTTATCATCTCCGCTTTCAACTTTGTCACTAACTCCTTTAGTATAGTTACCCCAACCTATTTAATTTACATTTCACATCCTCCAAAAGTTTATTTACCTTAAGGATTTAATTCTATGCAACACAGATAAACTTTTTCATCATAAAAAAAATCCTTTCCCTTAACTTTATCTAAATTTCCGAGAGCAGTTGAATTATCATTTAAAAAAGATTGAAAAAAGTCCTATTACTCTAACTTAAGCATACTAGTTGTATTTTTATTCAAAGTATTTCCTGAGAGTACGAAAACATAGGTCAAGATAAGGATAAAAAAAAAATGTAAGCTAAAGTACCTTAAAATGAATCTATTTATATCTTTTCGTATTTCATTATCTTTCAATATTTTTCCCCATAGTTTTTTTTTTTTTTTTTTTTTTTTTGGGGGGGGGAGGGGATATTGCTATATTTTTTAGTTTTTAATTTTTCTTCATATATGCTTCTTTTCATATTTATCATTTATCTCATGTCTTTTTTTTTTTTTATCTTTTTTTTTTTTTTTTTTTTTTTTTTTTTAGAGTGTTCTATTTTATTTCTTTTTTTCTTTCGTTAATATTCATATGCTTGATCTCCTTCTTATTAAAAAAAATATATATTTCTGCTCATAGTCTTGTTCTTGTCATTAAAGTTCTCCCTTTCTCTTCTCTTCTTATCTTTATTGTTATTATTATGCTAATTTCGTTGCCTGTTCTGTTCTTGTTCGTTCTCTTGCTCTTCTTTTTCGTCTTTCTCTTCTGCCTTTTGCTATTTTTAACACGATTTCTGCCACTGCTACTGCTTCATTATCATCATTATCATTATTATTATTATTATTATTTTTATTATTATTATTATTATTATTATTATTATTATTATTATTATTATTATCATTATTATTATTATTTTTATTATCATTATCATTATCATTATTATATTATTATTATTATTATTATTATTATTATTATTATTATCATTACTTTTATTATTATTATTATTAGCATTACTGTTATTATTATCATTATTAATATTACTATTATTATTGTTATTTTTATTATAATTATTATCATACCTCTTCTTCTTATTGTTATTATTATTATTATTATCATTATTATCATTATCATCATCATTATCATTATCTTTATTAATATTTTATTATTATTATCATTATTTTCATCATTATTATTATCATTATTTTCATCATTATTATTATCATTATTATTATTATTATCATTATTATTATTATTATTACTATTATTATTATTATTATTATTATTAATGTTATTATTATTATCATTATTATTACTATTATTACCAATCATTACTATCTTTCCAGCCCCCTCCTCCTTTCCCCTTTCCCTCTCCTCCCTTTCCATCGCTTCCCCTCCCCTCTCTCCTCCCTTTTCCTCCCTTTCCCTCCCTTCCCCTCCCCTCTCTCCTCCCTTTTCCTCCCTTTCCCTCCCTTCCCCTCCCCTCTCTCCTCCCTTTTCCTCCCTTTACCTCCCTTCCCCTCCCCTCTCTCCTCCCCTCCTAAATCTCGCCACTTTCCCCTCGTCTTGCCTGACCTCCTCCGCTCTTTTCCCCTCGCCGACGCACTCTTACGCAATTTACGGCTGGCCCTCCTCAAGATCGACGTGAAATTGCTCTCATCGTGGCCAGAATTACTCCCTCCCTCCCTCTCCCTCCCCCTCCCTCTCCCTCTT
>NC_061833.1:17898319-17900819 GCF_019202785.1 Penaeus chinensis | reverse complement strand
TAAAAAGATAGGTAGATAGATAGATAGATAGATAGATAAATAGATAGATAGATAGGCATAGAGAGAGGAAAGAGAGAGAGAGAGAGAGAGAGAGAGAGAGGGAGAGAGAGAAAGAGAGAGAAAGAGAGAGAGAGAGAGAGAGAGAGAGAGAGAGAGAGAGAGAGAGAGAGAGAGAGAGAGAGAGAGAGCGAGAGAGAGAGAGAGGAGAGAAGATAAGAGAGTGGGGAAAAAGATGTGAGAAAAAGATAGATAGAGAGATATAGAGATAAATAGATAGAGATAGATATGTAGATAGATAAATGGATTAGTCAGATAGATAGAGAGAGAAAGAGAGAGAGTGTTAGTGGGGGGGGGGGGGGTAGAAAGAGGCTGGGGAGAAAGATAAAAAGATAGATAGATAGAGTAGATTGATTGATTGACTGATTGAGAGAGAGAAAGAGAAAAAGAGAGAGATAGATAGATAGATAGGTAGAGAGAGAGAGAGAGAGAGAGAAAGAGAGAAAAATTAAGAGGTATATATAAGAGAGGAAGGGGAGAGAAGGAAGAGGTCAGGGTTGGGGTGAATAAAGATAGATAATCCGAGGGAGAGAGATCGATCAATATATCGAAATATAAACATATACAAGTATACATACATCCCCCCTCTACCCCCCCCCACAACTCTCTCTCCACGCACCCCTCCCCCCTTCCACACAAAACACCCTCTCCACGCCCCCTCCATCCCCTTCCACCCCCCCTTTCCACCCCCCACTTCCACTCCCCACCCTTCCACAGACACGAAAATATATATTCGAAAAAAAGTAAAATTGGCTGTCGCTTGCCGGATCAGACATTAGTAGGCGGGGCGGCCAGTGCTCGAGAAGTCTCTCTGGAACATTACCTGACAAGCTGCTCGGATGCAATTTTAAAGGTCCATCAGGAAGTTTAGGGTCCCCCCACCCACACCTCCCACCCCCCACACCCCACTCCCCCACCTCATTGCTGTTGCCCCCCCCCCCCCCAGTTCTGTGAGTTGTTCTTCTTCGTGTTTGATAGTTTTGATTTTCAGTTTCTGTGAGTTTTTTTTTTTTTTTTTTTTTTTTTCTAAGTTCCTCTTTCCGTGTTGCATTTGTTTTTCATTTAATCTATTTATTTATTTTGTATTTTTGTTAGCTTATTAAAAAAAAGGTAGTTTTTTTTTAAATTTCCTTACCTTCTATGAAAAAGAATATATAGTATATTTTTCAGTTTATGTTTTTTTTTTTTTTTTTTTTTTTTCAAATCCGTAACTTGTCTTTTCCGTTTTCAGTTATATCCAATTTAACCTATTTCTATCTTATATTTGTTTTCAATTTCAGTTAGATTTTTTTTTTTTTTTTGGGGGGGGAGGGGGATTTCTCTTTCTGTCAGTTCATTTTGTCCTATATTTCTATGTCTGTTTACTTCTTTCTCTCTTGTCTTTACCCCTTTTCTGCGTATTTATTTCGTTCATTTTTGTCTTTCTTTTCTTCTGTACTACATTCTTATATTTCTCCCCACCTTCTATTTCGGCAAAGGAGATTATCTATCTATTTTGTCTATCAGCATATTTAGCCCAATCGGCAAGAATACATGCCATGCCCAAAGTAATACAAGTTTATTTATTGTATTTACACAAGTGCTTAGTCACCAAGGAGTCAGTTATTAGTCCTACCTATCTCACCTGTTTACCCTTTTCATTGACTTTTGGAAAGGGTCCTGTGCATTATTTTATTGCCTTATATGTTATCGAGATTTTAATAACAACTTGATAATCATAACATCAATAACAGTAATAACAGTATCGATGTCAACTGTATTAAAAAGAAAAGCACATATCTCGCCAATTCAAGGAATGGGGCAATCAGGATCGGTCACTAGGACCTACTGATAGATTCCTTGCCGCTTGAGCACATGTGGAGCCATCTGTATGTAAAACAATTCACAAAAAACTACGGGAGACAGAACATAAATCCGGGGCAGTTGGGTTAAGTAACAAATATATAAACAAGTTTAACAGATAAACACACATAGACAACACCCAAAACACTCTTCTGTCCCCCATCCTCACACGCATAAACAAACAAACAAAAACATTTTGGTAAACATTCAAACACACATACACACACACAAACAAAAGCAACACTCATGCCAAAAAAAAAAAAAAAAAAAAAAATCACTTGAACACACACACATGCACACCCTCCTCCTCCTACCCCCTACCATCCTCCCCCCTCACTCCCCATCTTTTAAACAACCTCCCTCTCCCCCTCCCCCTTCACCCTCCCCTCTCTCTCTCTCTCAAAAAAAAAAAAAAAAAAAAAAAATCACACACGTGCTCACCCTCCTCCTCCGACCCACTACCCCCCCCACTCCCCATCATTTAAACACCCTCCCTCCCCCCCTCCCCCTTCACCCCCTCTCTCACTCTCTCAAAAAAAAAAAAAAAAAAAATCACTTACCTACCCACTACCATCCCCTCCCCCTTCAACCCCCCTACCCT
>NC_061833.1:17845819-17850819 GCF_019202785.1 Penaeus chinensis | reverse complement strand
CCTCGCCATATTATAATAACAACACGATATTTCTTTACACGCCATTGATTCTGACAACATTCACAGCATAGACAGATATAACTGAAATGAAAATTAATCAAAGAATTCCATTTTTTTGGCGTTCTTTATTGCAATTCGTTCTACCTAAGGTCATCCTGTGTTGTTGCAAAAAGGCAGGAAAATATGTAGCTTCCTTTGTGGTCGTTTGAAAATGGGCAAAGGAAAAGCTGCAGACCAGACGTTCGTAGAGAATATTTGTTTAAAAATATTTGTTTGTTGATAAAACGATAAAACTTTGCGCAGTTACGTACGGAAGGGGTCTTGCCAACGAGCCTTGAAAACCGACCAGAAGACATCCCTTGAAATAATTTTTACGCTGTGAATTCGAAGCTTCAAGGAGGAGGAAGAGGGAGAGAAGGAGGAGGAGGAGGAGGAGGTGAAGGAGGTGGAGGTGGAGGTATAGGGGGGGGTGGGGGTGGAGGAGAAGGTGGAGGTAGAGCAGAAGATGAAGTTGAAGATGAAGAAGAAGAAGAAGAAGAAGAAGAAGAGGAGGAGGGAGAAAAAGAAGAAGCACAAGAAGAAAAAAAAAGAAGAAATAAAAAAAAAAAGGAAAGCAAAGAAAAGAAACACCAAACTTTCCGTTTCATTGGATCTTAATTTCCCTCAAGCGCCGAACTTCCCGGCAAGCCGAAGCCACGGCCAGGATTACCTCACGTCGTTCTGGCAAAGTCGGCGATCCTCATGATTATCATAATTACAAAATGGCCGCAGATTAGATCCGACAGTTACTAATAAATGCGCTCGTTCCCGCCGCCCAAATTAGTTTTTCTTTTTTGTTAAGAGCGCACGTGAATCAGGGTTTAAAAAGAACTGGATTTGCCGTTCTCGATTCCCTTTCGCTGACTGGAGGAGGTGGATGGGTGGAGGAGGTGGATGGGTGGAGGAGGGGATAAGGGGGAGGTGGGGTGGAGGTGGATGGGTGGGTGGAAAAGAGGTGGAGGTGGAGAGTTGGATGGAAGAGAGGTGGAGGTGGAAGGGTGGATGGGTCGGTGGAGGTGGATGGGTGGAGGAGGGGATAAGGGGGAGGTGGGGTGGAGGTGGATGGGTGGAGGTGGAAAAGAGGTGGAGGTGGAGAGTTGGATGGAAGAGAGGTGGAGGTGGAAGGATGGATGGGTCGGTGGAGGTGGATGGGTGGAGAAGGGGTGGAGGAAAGGATAGGGGTGGAAGAGAGATAAGAGGGTTGGGGAAAGGTGGCTGGTAGGGGGAGGAAAGTGATATCTTCCGCGGGGGTTTCAAGTTTGTAATGTCTTCCATGGGTGTTAAACGGAGGTTCCTCGGTGTTTTGAGCAGAGGAGGGAATTGGTAGAGAGAGAGAAGGAGGAATAAGGGAAACTGGGATAGTTAGCTGTTAATGTGTGCGCTTAGGTTTGGATAAGGATGCGTATTAATAAGTTATTTACTCTCTTTTGCTTACTTACTCGCTCGCCCCCCCCCCCCCCACTCTCTCTATCTCTGTTTGTTTGTCTGTCTGTCGGTTTATCTGTCTATCTCACTCACTCACCCACTCTCTCTCTCTCTCTCTCTCTCTCTCCTCTCTCTCTCTCTCTCCTCTCTCTCTCCTTCTCTCTCTCTCTCTCTCTCCTTCTCTCTCTCTCCTTCTCTCTCTCTCTCTCTCTCTCTCTCCTTCTCTATCTCTCTCTCCTATCGATTTATCTCTTACATTCCATCCTCTCCCTCTTGATTTATCTACTTTCATTACCTGTATGTCTATTGGATTATTTTCTAAATTACCTTTCTATTGATCTACTGTTCTGCCCGTCTGTTCTCTTTATCGCTCTGTCCATATGCACGGATCCCTCATGAATCTCTCTCTCTCCCTTCCTCCCTCTCTCTCTCTATCTATCTATCTATGTATCTGTCTCTCTCTTTCTTTCTCTCTCTCTCTCTCTCTCTCTCTCTCTCTCTCTCTCTCTCTCTCTCTCTCTCTCTCTCTCTCTCTCATTCTCTCTGCCTCTCATTCCCTCCCTCCATATCTCCCTATCTCTCTCTCACTCTCTCTCTCCCTCTCTCTGTCTCTCTCTCTCTCTCTCTCTCTTTCTCTCTCTCGCTCTCCCTCCCTCCCTCCTTTCTACATCCTTCCCTCCCTCCCTCATTTTACCTCCATCTTTTCCTCCCTCCCTCCCTCCCTCCCTCCGTCCTTCCCTCTCTCTATCTCCCCCTCTCTTTCATTCTCCTTTTCCTCTCATCCAGAACCTGGTAAACATTTTTTTTTTTGTCAGTCACAGTAAGACACGTTTTGTCCATGTGTGTGTAAGCGTGAATGGTAGTTTACATGCACCATACAAACAGTGACGTCATAGGTACCGTGCTTTCATTTTACACTACGTTAAGGCAGTACTAAGTACATCAAAAATAGTGTTTACTTCTCAAACGAAAAAAAAAAAAAAATGTGATGTTTGGTGACACACACTGTAATGAAAACTTAGTGTGCTAAGAAATTTAATATGGGCGCTAATAACCCATTGTTCTCGCTCATTATTATAATCCTATTATAATTACTATTGTCGTTGATGTTATTTATAGGCTTTCTTGTTAGTTCATTCATCATTATGTTGTCGTCGTTGCCAATATTCTTTTTATCATTGTTATGGTGATTTTAATTTCCATCATTATCACAGATTTTAATATCATTATAACTAATCTTATTGAAGTTATGTTTATCATTATTATCATTGTTGTCATTATAGGTGACAGATTTACACATTATTGCTGTTGTTATTGCTGTTACCTCATCATGATTATAATAATGACAATGATACTGACGATGACGACAACAATAATACAAATACTGAAAATGCATGTAGTAACACTGTCATTATTATTATCTTTGTTCTTGTACCCATAGTGCCTAAGGTGGTACTTACTGTGAATTTTATTTTCCACACTTTTCAGATACCAAGCCATGTTTCTTATTTATTCATTTATTTTTATCTCAATTATCAGGATTTTAAGTCG
This sequence comes from Penaeus chinensis, assembly GCF_019202785.1. Taxonomy (NCBI): domain Eukaryota; kingdom Metazoa; phylum Arthropoda; class Malacostraca; order Decapoda; family Penaeidae; genus Penaeus; species Penaeus chinensis. Next base: position 17,847,804 of record NC_061833.1, on the reverse strand, counting down.
TGAACAACAAAGTTAATTTTTCAGTCAATTTTACTCGAGACCCCAATTTCTTTGGAGTAATTGCTCAGTTTCTGGGACGTTTCTTTAGTAAAAAATGGGATTAGTTTTACTTTAAATAGCATCATTCAGTAATTTTTCTTTCATTCTTAGTTTTCTTCTGTAACAAACCTGTAATAGTAGGGATAGCTATGTTATAAAAAAGAAAAAAAAAAATGTACCCCTGAGAGCAACTTCTATATTTGGTCATTGTTATTTTAATTCAATTATACGTTTGAAGACATTTTTTTTCTTCTTCGTTTCTTTTCTTAATTCTTTCGGGTTGATATCCGTCCTATATTGACTCCTGACTCTTGCAAACAGAACTGTCTCAAAAGAGTGAACTGTTGAAAGAGTCATGTTTGCATTCAAGACCCTTTGTGCAAGCTTTTTACATCTACTAACTACAAGCTGATGGCGACAAAAAGTGACCATAAATACTTTTATTCTTACTGATGATACAGTTATGACGAAACTGATTATCATTCACGTTGTTATCATCCATGGCATTAGGATGATAGCAGGGACAAGAAAATCGTACCAATGAGCTAAGAAATCGACATTTTTACCTTTAAGAGAAAAACGAAAAGAAACAAAGAAACCATTTACCCTGTCAAATTCCTATTCAAACAACTGCTCCTTAAAAATTCCTATGACGAAAAGAACATTCCTGTGATTTTTATTCTTGGAAGGGCCTTATACACTGACATTTCAGGGTTTGAATTAAACATGAGATAAAAGACAAACACAATGTTATGTAATCAAAATTCCGTGGTCCTCGCGGGCTATGTATAATAAGGACAGCGGATGAAATTTGATGTCCGCGACAAAGCGTTTGAGTGTAGAGTACATGTATCAACATGCATCTGTCTGTCTATCTATATCTAACTGTGTCTATTTCTGTTTCTTTCTCTGTCTGTCTGTATGTATGTATGCCTATCTGTCTGTTTGTCTATGTAGCTAAATATATCATGTAGTGCTATTCCTAATGAGTATTTCATTATCATTTCACACACACATACACATATATACATACACATACAAACACACACACACACACATACACATATGTACATACACATACAAACACACACACACACGCACACATATATATAGTATCGTGGCACTTGATAAAAAAAAACCAAAAAAAAACGTAAATATGTGTATATGAAAGAGAGAGAGAGAGAGAGAGAGAGAGAGAGAGAGAGAGAGAGAGAGAGAGAGAGAGAGAGAGAGAGAGAGAGATTAACGTGGAAGATCTTTCACTCCTATGTCAGCTACTGCGGAGTTGACACTGAGCAGAGCGAATACACTTAAAAGTAACACCAGTGATTCCCAACCTTTACACCCTGGAGGAACCCCTGTGATATTTGTTTCATATTCCAAGGAACCACTGTCGATGGTTTATATAGTACAGTGTATATCCTTGTACTATATATAATGGTATAAAGAACTTCTATTTTTAGTGGTCCCTCTCCCTCTGCTGTTACAACAATTTCAAACATCACAAACAATCCCATTGACTTCGAAGAAAGCAACACACAAACCCAAGATTCCGTTTCAGAGGATAATGTCCCTTCAGGTCCTCAGGATTCCATATCATTCTCTTTGATGATGCTTATCCTTTTCGCCCTCCCTTACCAGCATTCCCACACACGCTTAAGGGAGACCAGAGGCAACTCAGATAAAGCCATACAAACGTACACATAACTTCCCACGGTCCCTGAGCACAGATGGAAAGTCTTTGTTGTTGAAATAATTTAAGGTCGAAACCGTCTGAGGGGGAAATAGGTCCTGCGTAAAATCAAGTTGAATCAGGTTGCATGAGCTGCACTTGCAACAGTAATTGAACAGTAAGCTATAAATATCTGTTCAATGTCTACAGACTGCAGATTGTTGTAAATTTGATAAAACGAAAGGTTCTCTAAAATATGTAACACCTCTTAATA
>NC_061833.1:17833319-17835819 GCF_019202785.1 Penaeus chinensis | reverse complement strand
ACCATTCATGTGCGGACGGTCTTTCTCCACCATCCGTGCCTGACCAACCCTTCTCCACCATTCATGTCCGGACGGTCTTTCTCCACCATCCGTGCCTGACCAACCCTTCTCCACCATTCATGTCCGGACAGTCTTTCTCCACCATCCGTGCCTGACCAACCCTTTCCACCATTCATGTCTGGACGGCCTTTCTCCACCATTCATATCCGGACGGTCTTTCTCCACCATTCAAGTCCGGACGGTCTTTCTCCACCATCCATGCCTGACCAACCCATCTCCACCATTCATGTCTGGACGATCTTTCTCCACGGTCCGTATCTGACGGGCCCTTCTCCACCATTCTCCACCCAGGACCTGTTGGATGATGCTTCCTCTTCTCTCTCGCGAATGGCGACCCCAAAGAATGCTTGGCAACCTCCCTTCCCTCGCCGCACGAAACAGTAAGCATCCGGTTACCCTAAGGCGAACTTCTACCAGAAGGTTTAGGATTACACAAGCCAGGCTGTGTATTCCTGGCAGGGGTTCTGTGACGTACCCTCTTCATTCCTGGCGGGCGCTGTTTCTCATCCCCCTCCAAGGCACCTCTCGCGATCATCTTCGCCACTCTCAGGACTTCATCGCCCGTGTCTGCGGTGTCTCCTCTCCGTCCTTAAGGAGTTTAGATGTTGACTCTCGGTTCGCTGACGTCCCACTTGAAGGCGTCCTCGCTTTCCTTCAGAGGAAACTACTCTTTGAGAATTCTCGTTTCTCTTTGTCTATAATGCCTTCCTGCAGTTAATTCATCCATGTGTCTTAAACCTCCCTCGAAAGACGCTTCTGTTCCCAGACTCTCTCTCCTTCCGGGCTTGGCCAAGTTGTTCTTACTTTGAGCCTGAGCTTCTTCCTTCCATCTCCCTTCATCCTTCTGTTTGAGTAAAGTCCGTAGACGACATCTTGGCTTCATGATTTCCAAGATGTTCCTGAATTTCCTGACTAAGGCAAACTCATTCTTATTCTCTCTCTCTCTTTTCCTCTCTCTCTCTCTCTCTCTCTCTCTCTCTCTCTCTCTCTCTCTCTCTCTCTCTCTCTCTCTCTCTCTCTCTCTCTCTCTCTCTTATTCCTCTCTCTCTTTCTCCATCCGCTTCTAAATGGAATGGAAGGTCGACGACAAGTTCCCTTTCCTGCACACCATAATTCACCGCTTGTTATTGTTCCTTTACATTGTGAAGCAAACCAATGAACATTGCAACATACAGACACTTCTCTTAACATCACCTCTATATCAAGCAAGGATTTGCCACCTCTCTGTTCCTTTACATACACTGAATCTCTAATCCCCATTCCTTGAATAATGAAATTGAATTCTTGCGTCGATTTTTCAGCCAGCTGGGCTACTCTCGCCATTTTCTTCACTCCACTTCGTCGTATCTCCCACCACGAACTCTTCTCTTAAAGCTCCTCATCTGCCTGTTCTGTGCCTGCCCTGAACTGAAGAGATCTGCTCAGTCCATCGTTCCCTTCAGCCTCCCATTCCGATCTCACCTTCTGCCATGTGAAAATGCTGCCGTAGCCTATCCACAGCAGTCTTTCGCTTCGAAGGTAAGTACTTGTTCCCTTCCTGGTACTCCCCGAGGAGACCAGTGCCAGCCTCATTAAATGTGGCTCTCAAAACAAGCTCGTTTTATCTAGGAGATACACCAAACACGCCACCTTACAAGAAAATTACTCGTTTCGCACCTCACACCTTTATAAATGATGATATGCGTTCTAACTCACTTTAATCATTACATCAATCATGCTGCCATCGCCCACGCTAATTGTAACGGAAGGCTAGGCGCCCCATCAAGGGAATTACTTGCTATGTATATTCATCATAATATTTAATGACTCTTTCCATCTTTCCAACTTTATTTTCTTAATATATATTTGTTCTCTATTCATTCGAGTACCTGCAATCATTATATTAGTCTTGATTATATTAACAGTTTTCTCTTCCTTGTTACTATTATCTTATTCCTTAATAACTTCATGGTAATTATCATGCTAAATTCATATCATCGCCTTAATCTTATCTCTTTCATCATTAATTATATATATTTTCTTATCCATTAAAATCATCATATAACAACATACCAAAGAAAGATTTTGGTATAATCAATAGACCTATAGATTCTTTTCACTTATCTCTCCCTTCCAAAACACATTCGTATACTTAACATTTGAGATTATTAAAATAAACCCTAATCCACAATCCGATAAAATTGCAGTCTACATTACCCAGAGCATTAACTACATACACATAGGCCTACATAATCCAGAGTCATGAAAGGCTTGAGGTAGCAAATCGCCAAAGTTTGAGAGGTAACTATCCTTCAGGTGCTGAGCGTAAATATCTTTTGAAATATGCATGTTATCGTCAAATCAATTCACTTTCTTTTTCTTTCTTCTAATATTCCTTGGGGATTTAGAAATATATATACTCATTACTCTGTAAATATGACATCAAAGTCAAAAATATTCT
>NC_061833.1:17810819-17828319 GCF_019202785.1 Penaeus chinensis | reverse complement strand
TATATATATATATATATATATATATATATATATATATATATATATATATATATATATATATATATATATATATATATATATATATATATATATATATATATATATATATATATATATATATATATATATATATATATATATATATATATATATATATATATATATATATATATATATATATATATATATATATATATATATATATATATATATATATATATATATATATATATATATATATATATATATATATATATATATATATATATATATATATATATATATATATATATATATATATATATATATATATATATATATATATATATATATATATATATATATATATATATATATATATATATATATATATATATATATATATATATATATATATATATATATATATATATATATATATATATATATATATATATATATATATATATATATATATATATATATATATATATATATATATATATATATATATATATATATATATATATATATATATATATATATATATATATATATATATATATATATATATATATATATATATATATATATATATATATATATATATATATATATATATATATATATATATATATATATATATATATATATATATATATATATATATATATATATATATATATATATATATATATATATATATATATATATATATATATATATATATATATATATATATATATATATATATATATATATATATATATATATATATATATATATATATATATATATATATATATATATATATATATATATATATATATATATATATATATATATATATATATATATATATATATATATATATATATATATATATATATATATATATATATATATATATATATATATATATATATATATATATATATATATATATATATATATATATATATATATATATATATATATATATATATATATATATATATATATATATATATATATATATATATATATATATATATATATATATATATATATATATATATATATATATATATATATATATATATATATATATATATATATATATATATATATATATATATATATATATATATATATATATATATATCAGATCAAACTCCCTTTAATGAAAAGAAGTTACTCGAATATACCCGCAACAAAGTCTGATCCTCCGATAAAATGAAAATGAGAACTTTGTGTCTGATTATGCGTGAAATCAGACACCGCATCTGACTGCCAGACACGGAAATAACGATAACAATGCAATAATTGCAAAACTACTTTCTAATTACATTTGCAGAATAATGGCCTTAGTCTGTATCTGATATGGCTCTGCTGGTGTTACAACTGTTTTTTTTTATTATTTTTAAGCTATAAGAACAACCGCAGCATTAAATAAAATACTTGTAATATTGATATTGATACTACTAATAATAATTAGAAAATCAATAACAATAACAGCAGTAATAATGAAATGATGATAATAATATCAGTAATAATTGTTTTGAAATGATAATACAAATGTCAGTCATGATTATAATTATAGCACTGATAATAACAATGATAATGATAATGAAGATAATAATAATGATGATAATTGTGATAATAATGATAATGATAACGATAGTGATAATAACAATAATAACCATGAAACAGAGATGATGATGCTAATTTTGATAGTGATAATGATAATACTTATAACGTAGATAATACAGATAGCAATAAATCTATTCAAAGACCAACCTTTACATTAATGCTTTTTCAAATACATGAACAGAAAAATAACAAAAAAGGTGAATATTACTCAAAATCTTCCCTAATTATTGTAACCTTTTGAAATAACGCAAATAGACGGGGAAATGTTGCCTATTTCAACCCTCTGTTATCAAGGGCTGAAGAGATGATAGCTCTGTGGTGTACATGAATTCATCACTCTTATTACCTTTAAATCGTTTGATTATATGCGGTTGATATTAATTCGTATCCGAATTGAATAGAATATCATGTTTCCTTTCATCGATGCAGGAAGTATTAATATATTACTTTAAAAGGTGGGCTGTCCAAATATTGCAAATTAGAAAAAAAAAAAAAAAAAAAAAAAAAAAAATCAAACGAGCAAAATAAATAGTATGTGTGTATTGAAGAACTATTGATTTCTTTTACATGCATACATACATACATGGAGAGAGATGGATAAAGAGATACAGATAGACAGACAGGTAGACAGATAGATAAACAGATAGATAAATAGAGAGAGAGAGAGAGAGAGAGAGAGAGAGAGAGAGAGAGAGAGAGAGAGAGAGAGAGAGAGAGAGAGAGAAGACATAGACAGAGACAGAAGTCATCAACTGGAATACACTGAAAAAAGACACAACGCTTCCTTCTCAAAACGTTTCAGGGAAAGTCGCCGGTTTGAACGGAACCCCAGACCTTCCACTACAGAGTTGTCCAAGATTATGTGAGAGTCACTTCTGCTCTCCTGGAAGCTGATTCATGTATAACAAGGCCGTTTCATGGTTTCTCAACTCTGACCTACATTAATGGGAGAAACGTTCAGCATTTTGGTTGGCTTTTTTGTTTTGAGTGTGAGAGGGGTGGGGTGTGTGTGTGTTGGGGGGTGGGGGGGGGGGATCTTGTGCTCTTTCTGATTTTCATATTTTTCTTTTTTGGGGAGACTTTATTTATTAATTATCCTCCTCTTCTTTGCTTTCTCTTTCTCTCCTCTCGCTCTGTATCTCCCTCCCTAAGCCCCCCTCTCTCTATTTAGATACAGAAATAAAGAGAAAGACAAATAAATATAAAATTATAATGTATTCATATTAAGATAAGCTATAATTCTCATAATTGATAGAGTTAAAAGTTAAAAAAAAACTGAGAGAGAAGGAGAGAGATAGAGAGAGAGAGAGAGAGAGAGAGAGAGAGAGAGAGAGAGAGAGAGAGAGAGAGAGAGAGAGAGAGAGAGAGAGAGAGAGAGAGAGAGAGAGAGATTTTCTGATTTTCAAAAGTTTATCTAATATAATATACAGTTGTACATATCTGAAAAGGCACAGGAACTATGCCTATTTGTTTTATAAAGTGGTATCATTTCAAGTACGTTATCATATACGTGGGAGTAATTTATATAATACTGATGAAAAAACAGATTATGCATTCCTTGGAGTACAGTAAAATGAATATATATATAACATTTTACAACATCTAACATAGAAAATATATATAAAGAGAGAGAAAGATAGGGAAAGAAAGACAGATAAATATAGAGAAAGGCAAAAGGTATGTAAATTTCAAATACACTCATATTAAGATAAAAGCATAGTTCTTGAAGGTCGTTCCATTATCCCTCCCACGAGCTCTTCACATCATCTCACACATTGTCCTTGTACCTCTCCCCTTCCCCCCCTCCCACTCCTTCCTCCTCTCTGTCTCCTCTCTTTCCTGCTTCTCTCTGTCCACATTTCTCTTTTTTTTCTCTTCCCTCTCTCTCTTTTTCATTTTTTTTCTCCCCCCTTTCTTTCTTTTCCTTTTTTTCATTTTTTTCTTCACCCTTTTCTTTCTTCATTCTCCTACTTCTGATTCATCTTTCCTTCCTTTATTTTCCTCTTCGTTACGATTCATTTATCTTTTCAAAATATTCGTTCGTATGTCCTATTCCAGTCTTCTTTCTTTACATTCCATATTTTCTTTCTCTTCTCTTTGTTTTAAACTCTCTCTCTTTTCTCTTATTATCATCTCTGATTTCACCGCCTCCCACATTTAAATTTTCTTACCTTATTCTCTTCTCATCTTCCTTTTACTTCACTTTATTCGTTCTCCCAGTTTCGTACTTGTCTCGTATTTTAATCACGTAATATTTCAACTTTCCTGTTTACTTGTGTACGTATATTTGTCGTGAGGATAATGGAATATTGGACTTAATGTGTCATGGAAATCTGGACTTAATTCATGAGACATTGTATTTTATTTTTGTTTTGTTTCTTTATCCGTGTATGCATTCACTTATTCATTTATTATTATTTTTTTCTTTGTCTATTCTTTACGAGAAAAATATGTTTTCTCTTCTGTTTCATTTTACAGCGACGAAATCGATGCGTGTGTATTTGCCTTTTCTTTTTTCATGTGCGTTTGTTAAGGTGGCTTTATGTTAGAGGTCAGAAAAGCTTGTAATTAGAAAAGCCAGTCTTAAATTCGACTTAAAGTATGCCAGAGTGAAACCTGACTAAGGAAAATATGTGGCAGACGTAGCATACCGTTAAGGTAATATTTTCAGGTATTAAATATCAGCACAATATTCTTCTTCAGAAAAAATACGGTTTTATCAAAAGCAGTTCACATCAGACCAAGGAATCTCCCAGGCGGTCATGCAAGCACTTGAACCTGATATATCTCCGGACAAACGTACTTGGATTACAATATTTCATCTCGATTTACAGCGCATGATTAGAAGTAAAAGCGGGTGGCGTGCTTTCTTAGACGACCAAATTCGTGTCCGCCGGGTGTTCAGTCGCGTGCATATAATAATCGCGGTTTGCCTTGTCTACATGATAAATTGTTTTAATATTGAATTTTTACATATCTATGTATTTGTGGATATATTGTTTAATTATGCTTTTGTAATGAGTTTTAACATTTCTATGTATTTGTGGATATATTTTTTATTTATGCTGTTGTATTTAGTTTTAACATTTCTATGTATTTGTGAATATATTGTTTAATTATGCTTTTGTATTGAGTTTTAACATTTCTATGTATTTGTGGATATATTGTTTAATTATGCTTTTGTATTGTGTTTTTACATTTCTATGTATTTGTTGATATGTTGTATTCATATATGAAAGATGTATGGTTTCAAAAACTTGATGCACGCTAAAATGCAAATGTAATTATACTAATGCAGATACAGATATACGTAAGCACATACACAGACATTTTTAAATAACATCTAACCTTTGAAGCATAAACCATCACTCACAAATATAAACTATGATACAAAACCCAAGCCATCTACACTAACAAATTCATCGGGGTGTACAGCAGCGCACGGTGTCACTTCAGCCACACCAGATTGCCAAGGACTTTTATCTAGCTCAATTAATCCCCGTGTAATCTGATCCGATCTAGGGGAGCTCTGTGAAATGTGCACTAAGAGAAAAGATCTTGATGATTAGATGAGAGAGCAAATCATTTGATTGAATGATTGGATGTTATCATATACCTGGTATCGCCGTTTCTCTCTCTGCAGATACATATACATACACACACACAGGGTGTGTGTACGTGCGTGTGTGTGTGTGTGTATGTGTGTGTATGTGTGTGTGTGTGTGTGCGTGTGTGTGTGCGTGTGTGTGCGCGCGTGCGTGCGCGCACACCCTATGAACGTCATCAATAAAAATTAAATCACTCTTGCCAATCCATGTCAATGTGAGGTCGAACCTGAGCCTCTAGACCTGGCCATAATTACCGGCGTCAAGATCCGCCATTAAAAAAAGTAGAAAAAAAAAGCTGAAAGTGCGAACAGGAGGGTCGGTCGTGGCTTTTCAAATTGTCCCATAAAGGCATCGAACGACCCTCTGCGAATGTAGGTCCATTTGGATAACTACATTACGAGCCTGTTACGTGTTTTCTTTATGGTGGTTGCAGGACATGTCTCGGCGAAACGTGCAGTATTTAAATGTGTCTGTGTGTGTGTGCGTGCGTGCATGCGTGCGTGCGTGCGTGCGTGCGTGCGTGTGTGTGCTTAAATAGAAATATGATTGTATTACCCAAGAAATTTGAATGTTATAAGGAATTTGATTCCAAACCTAAGAAGTCTTTTTGCGATTCACCACAAACCTGTTCCTATTCACTTCTCACAACAACAACAAAACAATGAATGAACAGACAAAGAGCAGACAATTGAAGTCATCAGTCCTTTTGCTTAAAGGAAGACTATGAACAATGCCAACGGTACTATGGTCCGATGTCGCCGTAGGTAGTCTATTTTGTTTTAATTAGGTAAAGGCTTTGTGTAATGTATTTCTACCGTGAATGTCAGCTTTAGGGTACAAGGAGAAGCAGCACGAGACAAGATGAAACCTTAGCTGATGGAGGAATACTACGAGATAAGAAAAGATAAAGCCAAAGAAAAGAAAGAAAAAACTTTCTTGACAATAAGTTCAAAAGTGGATACGTGATTGAGGCGGAGCTTAACTGATTAAATGGAGGAAAGGACAACTTATAGGGTGTATCTACTGAGGAAGACGAAAGAGGGAAGGAGAGATAGACAGACAGAGATGAACCGACTGATTGACAGATAGACGCAGATTTATGGGCTCACAGTTGGACGGAGAGAAAAAGAGAGAGGGGGGTGGGGGGGCAAGGCAGGCAGGCAGAGAAATAGAAACAAAAACTAAGTAAGCGAGTCAAAGACACAGACAAACAGACAGGCGAAAAGAAAGGAAGAATCACATCAAAAGAAAAAAAAAGGGGCACAAAGGAACTCGCCAACCTTTTCCCTTCTTGACAAATTCCGAGGGACACACACACACACACACACACACCCACACCCACACCCACACACACACACACACACACACACACACACACACACCCACACACACCCACACCCACACACCCACCCACACCCACACCCACACACACACACACACACACACACACACACACACACACACAGAAAAGCAGTTCTCCGAAGACATCTTCCTCTGGGTATGTTCGTATTCAGGGCAAACGCATTCTACTGTACTTGACAAGGGATCACCGTCTTAATTGAACACAAGATCCTCAAGGAAATACCTTCGCCAGGTGTGCCAGTACGGATATATTGCCGTCGGTTCTGTACCCAAGACGTGGATTGTGTTTATACGTGATTGTAATTCCTGTGTTTGATAGTCATTACGATTGTTTATGTTCGGATAGTCACGTAAGAATTATTACTTTCGTTGACCAGCATGCAATGGTGCCGTGTTGTGGTTTTATGTACCAAGATGTAACTTTGTTTTTCATTAAGTGTAATAAACAAATATCATGATTGTGGATCTAGCATTATCGTCACGGTATGATATACCCATACATGCGGACATGCAAACATGGAGGTACATGCACATGCACACACACACACACACACACACACACACACACACACACACACACACACACACACACACACACACACACACACACACACACACACACAAACACACACACACACACAATCTTACGTAATATATTCGATAAACCGAAAAAAGGGAGCGCGTGAATGCAGTTCGAGAAATGAAGTAACATTGTATTCATGGATAGGATTCCAATAACACCGAATAATTTTATCAGTAATTTTGAACAGATGAAGATACCAAAGGTAAGACATAAGCGAATCAATATCATGATATATAAAACTACAGAACTATCAATTAAGAGAGATGTATACATATATTAATGTGGGTATGTAATTTAAAAGGTATGATAAAGCATGTGAATTCACGTAGGCATTTGTGTGTGTGTGTGTGTGTGTGTTTTGTTATTTGCGTTTGTGTTTGTATGCATGTGCGTGTAAGCGGGTTTACAGTCTATCAGTTTATGAATCTCTCTCTCTCTCTCTCTCTAGGTACGAATATCTGCGTGTTTATAACAAAACCGATATTTACTGAAACCTTTTTACATCAGCGGGGATAAAGGAATTAACCAAAAGGATCTATAACATGATAGTGGACGGGTACGTATTATGCAATATCAAATGCAGAGCCGTGCCAAAATGACATCTGCATACCTGTACAATTATTCGCCACGTGATATGTATATTGCTAGGTAAAGGTGATTAAAAGGCGTAATGTCATGTGTGTCTGCACTGCGTATTTTTTTATGACAGAAGCCTTCATTAAGTATGCAGTATTTTATTCTTGCACGGAGCAGGGGTTGATAATAATGCTTATGCCAGTGATGGTGGTAGGTGAGTTATCAGCTCTGTTATGTAAATCTTCCGTTATGTAAATAATTTCTGTTATGTAAATATCTCTCTCTCTCTCTACATATATATGTATATATATAAAATATATATATATATATATATATATATATATATATATATATACATAATATATATACATATATATAAATATATATATATATATATATATATATATATATATATATATATATATATATAGATATTTGAATTGTAGCCTACCCGAAAGATGTATTTCTAATAGATTATATATATTTATTGTAATAATGACAAAAGTAATAACATTAATGAATAATGGTGATAATAATAAAAGCAGTTATGATAATGATAATGATAATGGTGATGACAATGAAAACAAAAACAAATGGGATTAATAGTAACAAAAGATAATCCTGATTATAACAAGAATACCAACAACAGTGGTAATAATAATAATGATAATAAGGAATGATGATAGTAATGATATTAATAATAACAATAATAGTAATAATAATAATAATGATAACAATCATAATAATAATAATAATATTTATAATAGTAACAACACCAATAGTAATAATAATAATAATAGTGATGATATATAATAATGATATTAATAATAATAATAGTGATGATATATAATAATGATATTAATAATAATAATAGTAATAAATAATAATGATAATATAAAGAAAAATGAAGATGATAATGATACTACTAATGATGATGATAATTATCACAATAATAATAATAATAATAATGATAATAATAATAATGATAATAATAATAACAATAATAGCAAAACCAATAGTAAGAATAACGCTATTAACAACACTTATAATACCAATAATGACAAGACAGAAAAGGAAGAACGCTTAGGAACAATAATGATGATAAGGATAATGATAACAAAGAAGAAAATAAGAACGATAATAGTATATCTAATTTCAATTAAACGTCGAATTACATTGTTTTCCTCGATTGATTTTCCGACGTTTCGCTAACTTTTTTTTTTTTTTTTTTTTTTTTTTTTTTTTTTTTTTTTTTTTTTTTTCTTAATTTTTCATCAAATAATTATTTTCCTGTTTCTTTCACGTGGCGTTTCCTTCAAGACTTTCATCTCTCTTCTTTATTCTTAAATTTCTTTCCTTTTTTTTCTCTCTCTCCTATTTTTTCCTATTGTATTTATTTCTTCTTTTGTCTTTTTTAAAAACTTTTGCCATTTTCTCTTTATTATGTTTTTGTTTCTCTATTCTCTTTATTTATTCTTCTTATTTTTTACCCCTCTCTATTCTCTTTATTCTGCTTCTTTCCCGTTCCTTCGTCACCGTCCCATCAGCAGCAATGACTCAGCACTTTATTCACAATCTCCCCCCTTCCTCTTTCATCCATCCCCTCCCCCCCTTACCCCCTCCCCCCTTCCGCCCCATACCTTCCTCCGGTACCATCTCCCCCTTGCTCCCCCCCCCCCCGGCCGTTCCTCCTTTCCCCACCAGCTCCCCCCCCCCCCCCCAGCCCGCTCCCCCGCAGGTCCACTTGAGGCGTGAAAGATAAACGGATTAACTCGCAGGGCCTCGTCATATAACATAATTATATGTGTAAGTCTATAACTGTTATGAGTTGGGACACCGTAATGAGATTAAGCCCGGCTGCCTAAAATGGAAGGGGGGGGGAGGGGGTAGGGGAAGGGAAAGGTGAAGGGGGGGAAGGGAAGGGAAAAAGGGGGAAGGGTGGAAGGGAAGGGAAGGGAGGAGGGGGGGTAGGAGGGAAGGGAAGGAAAGGGGGGTGGAAAGGGGGTAAGGGTGGAAGGATGGAAGGGTGGAAGGGATGGGAAGGGAAGGGAAGGGGAGGGGAGGGGGGTGGAAAGGGGGGAACTTACCTGAAAGCTTCTGTTCCCCCCCCTTCTCTCTCGGATCGTACCCCTACCCCCCTTCATGAGTAGGTATTGGCAGGTGTGGGGGAGAAGCTTTCTCACCTATAAGCCTATAACCCCCCCCCCCCAAATACCCCCACTCACTTCCTTCACTCCCCTCCTACTCCGACTTCTTTCCTCCCTTCCCACTCACCCCAGTCACACCTCTCACTCCCACTCACCCCCTCACTCCCTCCACTTCTCCCCCCCCCCCCCCCCCCCCCAACATTCTCCCTACCTCCACCTCCTCGAGTTCATATGACATCTCCTCAAGAACGCTCATCTCCTAAGATCTTAAGCTCGGTAATCAGACTAATCTGCACAGCAAAACGACCTCTATTGACATGTCCACTACACGCATCCATCTGAACGCAAGCAATATGCACGTGGCGCCTTCGCTGTTTCATAACACGGATTTAGGCCGATTCGTCATCTTAGTCAAGGAGGGTTACATTCAATTGTCCATCACATGTGGCTGCTTTTAGAACGTGTGTGAGGTATGGATACTTTTCATTTTTTTATTTTATTTGTTTAATTATTTATTTGTATGTTAATATTTTTTGTTGGTATTTATAGGTACATATGTACGCATGTGGAAACAGAAATGATATATACATGTAGGTAGGTAGATAATCAACAGATAGATAGATAGACGGATAGATAGATAAATAGATGAATAGATGAACAGATAGCTTGAACAGATAGACCTGTTCAATTATCTACACATACATACAGACAAACAGACACACACATGCACTCAGGTATACAATAAATCAGTTTACAGTTTTACTTAAATTGCGGAAGTATTGTACATACATCGATATGCATATCAAGTGAATGTTGACGTATTGGAAATATTGCCATCTACATATTTAAAGCGAGGCAGGAGGAGGAGGAGGGAGAGACATATCCAAAATCGATGTCTTCTGCTCTAAACACAGTTGTAGCGGGCGGGACAAATTACACACTGTCATTATTGATGTTTCTGGCTAGTAATTCAATGAGGAAAAAAAATGAATGCTCATGGATAGACGGAATTCCATTCTGCTGCAACATATGTTTATTTTAATGCTTCTTATTAGTTCCATGACTAGTGTATAATGTCGATGTTAATACAATGGTGAAATTTTTTAATCTGTTTTTGTAAAAACTTAAAAAACTCATATAGATATACAGGCAGACACTGCTGACTTGAAATGATGTTTAGATTACATATGATTGCATGATACCTGGTTATAAATCATGGTTAAAATCAACAAAACCGACAGCTATGCAACTACCTGTGTTTTTGTATCATTATCCTTAAACGGTTTTACCTGCATTTAATACCCGAACCAAAGAAGCGAAATAGAGGAATAAACATTGTAAATCAAACTGATTTATGAATCTCTGAGCCCGACCCGATTCCTAATGGAGATTAATGAATATCCGGTCTAAAATGAATCCGTGGTTAATTTTAAACCATTAACAAAGAGGGGGATAGATGAGGAATCGTTAAAGCAAACTATCAAAGAATAAAAGCGACGACAGAAATAGTGAATATAATTTGTTCATAGAGCTATCAGCTGGACAGTGTAAAAAACATGTATACAATTTTCTCATTAAGCTAACTGAACTTCTTTACCAACGGATTTACTCCATGTATACAAAAGATTTTGATATATGATATCTATATCTATATCTATATCTTTTTATCTATCTTTCTAGTGAAGACGTATGAACGTATACATTGCATTTATAAGAATAAATTAGATATAGGGTTTGCATGCATGACTACATCTTTATTCGTATCTATATCTACTATACTATCTATATCTATACCTATAACTATATCTATCTATCTATCTATCTATCTATCTATCTCTCTCTCTCTCTCTCTCTCTCTCTCTCTCTCTCTCTCTCTCTCTCTCTCTCTCTCTCTCTCTATATATATATATATATATATATATATACATATACATACATATATAAAACAACCCTCCCTGACCAGGCCTCGAACCCAGGTCACTCCGGGTATGAAACCGGAGGGCCAGTACTAAGCCCACCATGCCACACGACCCACTAAAAGGAGCGTACAACTAGGATCTCAGTAGATCCATAGACATTACCTATCTACTCATACTAGAGTAATGATAGCGTTTTACACACACTTCCCGTGGGCACCCGGAGTGACCTGGGTTCAAGTCCAGGTCAGGGAGGGTTCTTATTCGTTGATATCAGTGCGGCATTGCATTATGCCATCTTTCATATATATATATATATATATATATATATATATATATATATATATATATATATATGGGTGTGTGTGTGTGTGTGTGTGTGTGTGTGTGTGTGTGTGTGTGTGTGTGTGTGTGTGTGTATGTGTATGTGTGTGTGTGTGTGTGTGTATGTGTGTGTGTTCGTGTGTGTGTGTATGTGGGTGTGTGTGTGTGTCTAATGACTGTTTATGTCTACGGCTCTAAGATTCCCTATATCCCCTCCTGATTTCGGCACAATGCACACATGAGGAATTCCCAGCCAAGTCAAATTAAATCAGACGCTCCATTGTGATTCATGGAAGCAGAATGATAACTAGCTTTTAAAGCCTGTGTTGAATGGCACGGTGACGCAGAGGCTATTGTCACTCCACTATCAGCGTGACCAGTACTAACGTGAATGTTTGTCTGTTTGTGGTGTTAGTGCGTACACGTGTATACATAAAAATGATGACGATGCAAAGACAGATATGCATATGTATATATACTTATATCCATGCAGATACATAGATACATACGTATACATACATACACATACTGTACATATACACCTATATGCACATACACATACAAATAAAAATACATTAACGCATACACACACACACACACACACACACACACACACACACACACACACACACACACACACACACACACACACACACTCACACACACACACAACACACGAAAACACGTACATATCTATACTTATGTTCGTATCTAGTGAGATGTGAACCAAAGCTGATGAAAGTGTCCTCATAAAATTTTAGTGTTTCAAAATAGTATAATAAAATTTTAGTCAGGTTCCAGAGATAAGGTTCTACGAAATCATGTCCAGGGATCTCCTCTACCTGTATTCGATCTGTCTATCTATCTATTAGTCTGTCTGTCTTCCTGTCTAATAATCTTCCCATCTCTTTCTCCTTCTCCCGCTATCCCTCTCTCTGTCTCTGTCTCTGTCTACCTGTCTTTCTGTCTGTCTGTCTATCTGTCTGTCTGTCTTTCTATCTATCTGTCTGGCTGTACGTCTGTCTATCTGTTTGTCTGTCTGTCTCTCACTCTCCCCCCTTTCTTTCCCTCTTTCTGTTTATCTGTTTATCTTGTCCATTTATCTTTGTATCATATTCTCTCTCTATATATGTATCTCTTCATCTATCTGTATTTTAGTCTATGTGTGCGTGTATATATCTATATACGGTAGCATATGCATTCATATATATGTATAAATAAATGAATAAGTAAACAAACAAGGAAATAAATAAACAAATAAATAAATGAATATATATATATATATATATATATATATATATATATATGTGTGTGTATGTGTGTGTATGTGTGTGTGTGTGTGAGTGTGTGTGTGTGTGTGTGGTTGTGTGTATTTGGTAAAAAAAAGAAAAAAAAACACACAATGTGAAACTAGATTTATTGAAAGTGAGACAACAGTTTCAGAATCCACCTGTATTCCATCCTCAGACCTGAGGATGGAATCCAGGTGGATTCCGAAACTGTCTCATTTTCGATAAATCTAGTTTCACATTCTGGGTTTTTCTACCATAGTATGAACACGGTAGAATGTTTTCACCATTCATGTGTGTATTTATTTATCTACATGCACATGGGCCATTATATCTGCACAAACACGCAATGTTCGACGAGGAATAAAGAGAAAATCCTGCAATATGAATCCTGCACTTGCCTCCCACATCCTCCAGGAATGAATGAACGGCTTAGTACATGAGGGACCTTCGCAATGCCCTCTGGAACGCTCTTTGTGCCTCTGTAATTTCTCTGTGACGAATTTCCTTTGTGTTTCTAAAAGACCATTGTCCATCTGACATTATCTCCCTGTAGAGAAAAGACGATTGAATTTTCTTCTTCTTTTCTTCTTTGTTTTTGTATTTATTTTATTTTATTTTTGATTTAGTTGACAAATCTCTTATTAGTTTCTCCAGCCGGCTGTGTAAAGATATATGGACTAGAATGTTTCGGATTCCTAAGAGACACAGATACAATGGCGAGCATCTAAAGGAAATAGCTGAGCTGTCTTTCATATAGAAGCAATTTTCGTCGTGTATTGTAATCAGAAAAAATACTCGATTGGTATAGGGAAGGAGATGAAATACATCACAGGCACATAGATTCATACATAGATACGCACGCAGACATTAACAAACACACACACCAACACACACACATTCTCGTTCATCCCCCCCCCCCTCCCCACACATACACAAACCCTCCCTCACACACACACACACACACACACACACACACACACACACACACACACACACACACACACACACACACACACACACACACACACACAAACTGCACAGAATATCTCAGGTTTATTGCTGTGACAGCGGTCTCGTATCTGATGTCCGGACCACCTATTCTGTAAAATGGGCTTTGCGCTGATTAGTTTTAAAACTCTCTCCGATTTTTTTTTTTCTTTCCTGTTTTTTTTTTTTTTTTTTTTTTTTTTTAATATACTCACGGCGCGGACATTCCAGTTCGACGTAATTGTCACCAGGCTTGATTTTCTTTTTGTTTTTATTTATTTTCTTATTGATTTGTTTATTTATTTGTTTATTCTTTCAAGCACTTCGTGGATTGACAATCGGGATTATCGATTTGTTAATGAATTAAAAATGGAAATCAAGGTCACATTTAATGTATTCAGGTTTTTATTAATCCTTTTTTTTGTGGAATTTCTCTCTTTGTGTTTGGGGCATTTTTGAAACTAAAATTTGTAAGGGGAAAATATTAGCAAAAAAAAAAAAAAAAAAAAAAAAAAAAGGAAAACGAAAACTTTAGAAATTAAGTTTGATGGTTTCAGCGTTAATTCAATTCTGGTTTGATTGTCTCATTAGAAAGACCATCTGTAGAATATGAAAAAGGGGAAAAGGATGGAGACAAATGATTTTTTTAAGACAAAGAAATGTGTATGTCTGTCTGTAAATGTTATAGTACATAATGCGTGTCTGCATATTTCAAACACTTTCACTCACGCGCGTGGCACACACACATAAGTACACAAAATATACATTGTTTGTATATTGCTGTTTATACTGTATACAGCAATATCAACGCATATAAACGCATATATATATTCAAGAGGAGAGTTCACTCAGAAATAACCAATAGAAATGTGTTCCCATTGGGATAAAATTCATCACTTTTTAAAAAATATTTTAACTGCTTTCATCAACACTTCTGCAGTTATTACGCCGATGTTTTACGCATGAAAGCCTTCTTGTGTTGTTTCTCTAGATTATCAAACCGATTAGCTTGGGTTGCTTCTCCCGTAATGTGATTCTTCAGTGTTAAATAAAGATACTCAAATATCCTCTAATTCTTCGTGTGCTTTCGTGTTTACAAACATCATCGCTTATACTCATTCTGAAAATATATACGCATTCTAACTGCATATATTGTTCTAACATGAAGCATATTTACGATTTTTTTTTATTAAATATTGCTATATCTCTTTTATCAGCCATGTTCATCTTGGGTTTCGATAACAACTTTGGAGACCGTGTCATTTCAGCAGATGAGCAAAGTTAGGACTAGAATGGAAATCGGGTGTCAATAAAACAGTTTACAGGGACATTCTAGACCCGGAGTTATGATAGCCACCGGCCCTTGATTGCAACGCAGTCCTGAGAGCTTAAATACCCTTGCAACGAGACGAAGGGACGAAGGGCACTGTGCGTGTTGGCGCGGTTTACGATACGCTTTCAAGCAGGGTCTCCGGTACGAATGCACCTGATGGGACTGTTTTCTCTCTCTCTCTCTCTCTCTCTCTCTCTCTCTCTCTCTCTCTCTCTCTCTCTCTCTCTCTCTCTCTCTCTCCCTCTCTCTCTCTCTCACTCTCACTCTCACTCTCTCTCTCTCTCTCTCTCTCTCTCTCTCTCTCTCTCTCTCTCTCTCTCTCTCTCTCTCTCACCCACTCTCTCCCTCTCTCTCCCGGGGCATTTCTCGTAGCAAGAAGTGAAGACAATTCGAAGTTGTAGTTTTAAGTCGAGTCCAAACGTGGAATAATGCAAGGGAACGTTTATTCTGCTTGTGCCGGCCGCGTTCGACAAGGAAGAATTGTTCGGTGATCTGGTCTTCCGTATGCATGAGTCGTGTGGGAAACAAAATTCGGTGAGGATGCATGACCGCCTGATGGGTGTATATCAAACGTGTTTTATGGATCTCCGCTGGGTAGTTATGGTAATATATTTATCCTGAAGATATATTTATATATTTTGTTTTTCGTTTCTTTTTGTTGTTGTTGTTGTTGTTTCCTCTCTCTCTTTCTCTGTCTTTTATTCTCTCGGGTTTTCGTTCTTTTCATCTGATGAATCCTGTTTGTAACGCGGGGATTCGCTCCGAAATATTGGACTTATCTGAACGCAACCATTTTTCCGAAAGAATTTTGTCAATTTTCCAGCTGCAGGACAAGACGAAATTGGGAAACAAATTGAAATTCTTTCAATCGACCCAGGCAAATATTTGTTTTGCATTTCACTACCAAGAAGAACCAGCCTACGCGGGAGCAACAGATTGGATTTTGTCTCTAGTATGTCGTGAGATAAAGACGTATAATCTATCAAAGAAAGAAGAAGAAGAAGAAAAAAAAGAAGATAAAGACTATAAAAAAAATGAAAATGAAAAATATCAAGAACATTTCAAGGAAGAAACCTTATGTAAGTTTTTTTTTTTTCTCTCCCCTTCCCTCCCTCTTTCCTCAAACCCCTTCCCCACTTTTCTCCCTCGTCCACTTGCCCTCTTACACCCCCCCACACCCACTTTCTCTACATCACCCCAGCTCTCTCCTTTTCCTTCTCCCCTCCCATTCTACTCTCCCCTCCTACCTCTTTATCCTACCCCTCTCCCTTCCCCCCTCCTCTTTCCATTTTCCCCTTCCCTTCTACTCTCCCCTTTCCCATCCCCCCCTTTACCTCCTCCCCTCCACTTATCCCCTCTTCTCCCACTCTCCCCTCCCCTCCCCCCACATCTTCTTCCCCCAACCCCGTTCCCTTCCCTCCTCCCCTCCTCCACCTTTCCCCTCCAATTGCCCTCTCCCCCTTCCTTCTCTCCGCCCCCATACCTCCTCTCCTTCACCCCAACCTTCTCCCTTCCCTCCTCCCTCCCCCCCCCTCATACCTCCTCACCTCCTCAACTTCACCCCAACCCTTTCACTTCCCCTCTCCTCCCTCTTTCCACCCTCCTTCTCCACCCCTACTCACCCTCTCCCCCCTCCTTCTTCCCCTCCAGCACCCACCCGAAAACCAAATCTCCAAGACAAGACCCTTTCTCTTCCTCAGGAAGCAAAGACCTGGCCTGCTCTAACACGGTAGTACGAGAGAAAAGCTGACGAATGAATGT